>NW_005843381.1:27026-29478 GCF_000455745.1 Alligator sinensis | reverse complement strand
CGGGAGCCCCTGTGAATGCTGGAGTCTGCTCCGGATTCACTACCCCCTCCCCACTCGGTGTAACCACGGGGGCAGATCCTGATTCACCCCGCACTAGGGAGCCCCAACCCCATCAGTCCCCCATGGGACCCAGTGGGAAGCAGAGAAGGAGCAGGACGCAAGTGCCCGAAGCAGGCCTTTATTGAGAGCGTGACAGTGGGGACTGCGGGGGGCACGGGGCTGGGGAGGGGTCCCCAGCGAGTGCAGAGGCCGGTGGGGGCAGCAGGCCCTGGGGGGCTGGGGAAGCGCCTACTGCTGCTCCTTGGCCTGCAGCTTGTCCAGCAGCCCCTGCATCTGGGTGCGGATGTCCGCAAGGAAGGGTTCGAGCCACTCTTGCAGCTGCGTGGCTGCGCGGTCCAGGGAGCCACGCATATCCTGGGCGCGCACCTCCAGCTGCTCACGCAAGCGCTGGCCCTGGTCACGCAATGCCTGCTGCAGGGCCGCCAGGCGCTGCTGCCCCTTCTCGCGCAGCGGCTCCAGGTCCTCGCGCACGGTCTCCAGGTGCCGGGTGGCTTCCGCACTGTAGGCCTCCAGCTTGCGGCGCAGCTCCTCTGTGTCCTTGGCCAGACGCTTGCGCAGCTTGCGCAAGTAGGTGCCCACGCGGCTGCGCACATCTTCCAGGTTCTGGCCCGCCACTTGGCGAGCCTCACCCAGGTACTGCTGCACCCGGGTCTTGGCTTCCTCCATGTCAACACGCAGCCGCTCGCCCAGCACCGTCACATCTGTATGCAGCCGCTCCCGCATCACCACCGCGTGCGGGCCCAGCCGTTCTTCCACGTCCTTTCTGTACGCCTGCAGCTCCGCCACCATGTCCTTGATCAGCATGCTGTGGGGAGGCAGCGGTCAGCAAGGCCAGGTCACAGCCCCCAGCACCCCAGCAGCCAGGCCTCAGCACTGAGCAGGGCTGGGGGCGGGGGGGTGTCACAGGCCTCAGGACCCCAGCAGGGAGCAGAGCTGGGGGGGGGTAAAAGCCCCCCAAGGACCCCTTTTCCACAGTGCTGCCTGGGAAGGCTGGTCTGTGCCCCCCTGCACTGAGCCCACAGGGGTAGCAGGGGGCTGCCCCCACCTACCCCCATTCCCAGGAGCCCCCTGAGACAGCAACAGGGTGGGTGGCACTCACTCCATTTCCTTGCCCATCTGGGAGCTGGTGATCTGCTCCGTGATGTCATCGGTAGCTAGGCTCAGCCGGTTCACGTACTCCCGAAACACTTCCACAGTCTCTTCCCACTTGGCCTTGGTCTCCTCAGCCTGGCAGGCTGTGGGGGATACATGCACACATGGAGATCGTGGGGTGAAGGCCCCAGTATGCCACGCCCAGACAGGATCCCAGCTCCCCGTGTCCTACTGGATGCAGACCCCTCCCAACCAGGATCAGGGCTCCCAGCTGCAATGGGCTGGACCTGGTGCTCCCCATTGTCCCACCCAGGCTGACCCACGGAGCAGGGGGCTGAGCCCTGGCCCCCCACACCAGGGCTGCACAGACACGGGAGAGGCTGGTGCATGGGGCTGCACAGAGCCAGGGCATCATGGGCCGGGGTCCAGGCTGCCCCTTGGCTGCAGGGGGTGGAGGGCGATGCTGCACCCTTATCTCCTCATCTCCCCGGGCGGGCGCGGCTCACACAGCCCAGCGCCAGGGTTTACAGCCTGGGGGGAGAAGCGGGCGGATCGCCCCATTCCTTGCTGATGAGGGCAAGGGCTGAAGGTCGTTTCCAGCAGGACCCAAGAGTCCCGGCTCCTTGTGCTGGGGCAGGACCCCAGGGCTCTCGGCTCCTTGTGCAGAGCTGCTGCTTCCTTCCCCGCGTGCAAGAAGGGAAGAGTCCCCATGCCCCTACAACTACGGGCCCCAGCCTCGCTCCGGCTTTGCCCCGCGGAGTCGCTCCGGACTGGGCGCGTGAAGCGTTCACACGGGCAGGGGGGGCCGGGCTGGGCTCTTACCCGCCAGCAGCAGCACGGCTCCGAGCAGCACGGTCCAGACCCTCATGGCTGCGGCTCCACCTGTGGGAAGAGGCCAGGGCGCGGGGTGAGGCAGAGCGGGGCCCACGCTGCACCCCTGTCCCGTCAGCGTCTCCTGAGTCGCTCCGGACTGGGCGCGTGAAGCGTTCACACGGGCAGGGGGGGCCGGGCTGGGCTCTTACCCGCCAGCAGCAGCACGGCTCCGAGCAGCACGGTCCAGACCCTCATGGCTGCGGCTCCACCTGTGGGAAGAGGCCAGGGCGCGGGGTGAGGCAGAGCGGGGCCCACGCTGCACCCCTGTCCCGTCAGCGTCTCCTCCCCGGCTGCAGCACCCCGTGTCCCGGCTCCAGAACCCCCACCCCGGCTGCAGCACCCCGTGTCCCGGCTCCAGAACCCCCACCCCGGCTGCAGCACCCCGTGTCCCGGCTCCACAACCCCCACCCCCGCCGCACCCGGCCCC
>NW_005843381.1:26553-26886 GCF_000455745.1 Alligator sinensis | reverse complement strand
CCGCCCCCAGCACCCCGTGTCCCGGCCCCAGCACCCACTCCACGGCTCCACCACCCCGTGTCCCGGCTCCAACACGCCCGGCCCCGGCGCGGCGCGGCGCACCTCCTTCGCAGGCTCCTCGGAGACGACGGGCAGTCCCGGGAGTCTGAGCCCAGAGGTCCCGGCGGCGCCTTAAGTACGGCGCGGCGCCGGGGGAGGCACCAGCTCCGAGGCGGCTGCAGGGCAAAGGTGACCCCTCCCCCCGGGCCGGCCCGGGGCAACTTCCCCTTCGCAGGGAAAGTCTGAGCCCCCCGCGCCCCGCCCGGCCCGGCGGCTGCAGGGGACGGCCGTGTG
>NW_005843381.1:25867-26157 GCF_000455745.1 Alligator sinensis | reverse complement strand
ACCCTCATCCTGCCCTCCCCCCAAGCCCCTACCTCTCCCCTGCATCCCAATCACTGCCTTCCCCCCAGCCCCAACCTCTCCCCTGCACCCCCAGCACTGCCTTCCCCCCAGCCCCAACCTCTCCCCTGCACCCCCAGCACTGCCTTCCCCCCAGCCCAAACCTCTCCCCAGCACCCTCATCACTGCCTTCCCCCAATCCCTGACCTCTCCCCTGCATCCTCATCACTGCCTTCCCCCAATCCCTGGACCTCTCCCCTGCATCCCCATCACTGCCTTCCCCCCCATTCCTG
>NW_005843381.1:17649-25800 GCF_000455745.1 Alligator sinensis | reverse complement strand
GCGCCCTCCCCCGCACCCCCATTACCGCCTTCCACCCAGCCCCGACCTCTCCCCTGCACCCCCATCACTGCCTTCCACCCAGCCCCGACCTCTCCCCTGCACCCCCATCACTGCCTTCCACCCAGCCCCGACCTCTCCCCTGCACCCCCATCACTGCCTTCCACCCAGCCCCGACCTCTCCCCTGCACCCCCATCACTGCCTTCCACCCAGCCCCGACCTCTCCCCTGCACCCCCATCACTGCCTTCCACCCAGCCCCGACCTCTCCCCTGCACCCCCATCACTGCCTTCCACCCAGCCCCGACCTCTCCCCTGCACCCCCATCACTGCCTTCCACCCAGCCCCGACCTCTCCCCTGCACCCCCATCACTGCCTTCCACCCAGCCCCGACCTCTCCCCTGCACCCCCATCACTGCCTTCCACCCAGCCCCGACCTCTCCCCTGCACCCCCATTACTGCCTTCCACCCAGCCCCGACCTCTCCCCTGCACCCCCATCACTGCCTTCCACCCAGCCCCGACCTCTCCCCTGCACCCCCATCACTGCCTTCCCCCCAGCCCTGACCTCTCCCCTGCTTCCCCCCAACACCCATCAGCCCAGCCTGGCCTGCTGCAGCTGCTGCTGCTGACCCCAGCTCCAGTCCCCCCAGTCCCAGTCCCGGCTCCAGCCCCTTCCCTGCAGCCCCAGCCCCAGTCCTTCTCTTTGCTTCCTTACCCTGGGGTAGCACGGGCAGCCCTGCCCCATCTCCCAGCACTGCCTGCCAGGTCAGAGCTCCCTGCTGCCCCACCAATACACAGTGCCCCCTAGGGCTGGGGCAGAACTGCCTGCCCAGGCAGGGCATCCCATGTTGCCACCAGGATCCCCCACCCCCTCCTGGGGCATTTCACGCAGGCCAGGCCTCCCCCAGGTAATGGGTGGGGGGCCCAGACACCACCCTGCAGGGGTGGGAGGCCCGGTGGCGGTGGAGGCACGGGGACGTTTCTGTCAGCTGGGGGAGAGGTGGGGCTCTCGGGCGCGGCCGCCCCGACGTGGCAGGGCTCCCCTGAACAAAAGTCCATGTGCAGCACAGTCCAGATGGACTCTGCCCCGCGGCTCCCGGGAGCCCCTGCCCAGGACGCCCTGACCGCACGTGGCCCCAGGGAGAGCGGGGGGCAGCGGTAGCTGAAGGCAGCGCCCCGCACCGGGGCCTATTTATCCCAGGTGGCAGCAGGGGGCAAGGGTCACCTGGAGACAAGGGACACGCCCAGAGCAAGTCAGCAGCCACACCCCCCCCGCCGAGAACCCAGGCCCCCGGGCTACCCTAACCACTAGGCCCCAGTCCACACCGAGAACCCAGGCCCCCGGGCTCCCAGCCCTCCCTGCTCTAACAACTAGGCCCCACTCCCCGCCCAGCGCTGCAGAGAGCCAGGCGGCCGGGCTCCCAGCCCCCTGCTCTCACCCCGCAGACCTCGCTTCCACGCCGACCTGGCGAGAGCCCAGGCGCCCGGGCCGGCTCTCACGGGGGTGGGGGCCTTAGCAGATGTCCCTGGTGAGCGCAGGGGCCGCCCTGCTCCTGGCGCGGCTCCGAAGAGCCTCCTGGGGCAGTTGGAGCAGGCCCGGCTGCCGGGCGCTGACGTCAAGCGGATGTTTAGGGAGTCGGAGCTGAGCCAGGAGAGCCGGAGAGCAGTTCCTCGCCCCCTGCCTCGAGGCCAGGCCTGCCTTGTCCAACCCCCACCCCACCCCACCCCACCACCATCGGGCTTTGCTCCCCAGGTCACGTGGGAGTGGGATGAGACCACTGTGGGCCCCGTGCAGCCAGGCACGTGGTCGCCGGGCAGCCCCAGTGTGCTGGGAGAGACCGCAGGCGTCCGCCAGCCCCACCTGCTCTAACTTCACTCCCCGCCCAGAGCCCGTAGAAAACCCAGGTGTCCGGGCTCCCAACCCCACCGCGCCCCAGCCTTTGCACCAAAGGGCTCGACGCCAGCAGCAGCGCCCCCGGGATGGGGTCAGGGACGCGGGGGGGCTGCGGTTAATGAGTGACGGCCCCCGCCTCCTACAAACTCACCCCGCGCCGCCCCACCACATCCAGCCAAGAGCTCCCGGGTGTCACCACCGCCACCATGGAGCTGCGCGCTGCCGTCCTGGCACTGGCCGTGCTCAGCCTGGCAGGTGAGTGGCCTTGGCCCAAGCACAGAGCGGGACCCACTATGCTGGGCACTGCACAGGGCACAGGACAGGACGGGGAAACCTTGAGCCCAGTAACCCCCTGACACCGGGAATGGCTGCAGGGGGACCCAGGCGTCTGGGCTCTCAGCCCCCTGCTCTGACCTCCCAGCCCCCGCGCCCCTCCCAGAGCACCCAGGCCCCCAGTCCTGCGCTGACGGTGTCTCTCCCGGGGGTGCTCCCTGCCCCGCAGGCTCCCAGGCCGCTCCGGCGGGCAAGGGGGCTGCCCCGCGGCTGCGGCAGCTGGAAGAAGCCGTCAACAACATCATCAAGGAGGTCATGCAGGTGACCCATGACACTGAGGAGTGGCTCAAGGTGTCGGAGATGGTCCGGGAGCTGGAGTGAGTGAGCAGCTGCCCCAAACCTGAACCCAAACCCAGGAGGGGGTTGGGCACTGCCCTGGGGGTTGGCCAGGTTACCGGATCAGGGCCTGAGGCTCCTGGACAGAAGAGGCCCTGACTCCTGACCCTGTGGTCCCCGGCTTCCCCTGGCAGGGACCTCTCCGACCAGCTGGAGCTGGAGGTGGGGATGTCCCCTGAGCTGAGGCAGGCGCTGAGGAACGCCATCCTCAGCACCATGAGGCTCGTGGAGCTGCCGCTGTGGGCGATGGAGCCCTACCTGGAAACAGCCGCGGAGCAGACGATGCAGGCATTGGAGCAGGCGCTGGAGCACGTGGAGGCGTTGGGGCTGGACCTGCCCGGGGCGCTGCAGGCCGTCACCAAGTGGGCGCTGGAGCTGAAGGAGCAGCTGGTGGGGCTCCCACCCATCTCCTCCTAGCCTGGCGCAGCCCCCGTCTGATGCCAATAAAGTGGCTGCGGAGACAAACGAGCCAGTCAAAACAGTGCCCTGCACCACTGCGTCCCCACTGCCCCCCCCGCCCCTTCCCCCTGCCAGTGCAGCCTGTGGGGAGCAGGTCCCCAGAGAACCCAGGTGTCCAGGACAGGGCTCTAGACCCTGGGCCAACAGTTGTGGGGGGGTCGTGGTTAATGAGCGACTAGCCCTGGCCCCTCCTTGCACTCGCCCCATCCCACCCACTCCAGGCCTGGCTGCAATACACCAGCCCCACAGAAACCAAGCATCCGGGTTCCCAACTCACCCCCAGGCTCAAACACCCCAGCCATGGTGGGACCCAGGCATCCGGGCCTGCAGCCTCCCCTGCTTGGCCCCTACCAAACCCCCCACAAAAGCTGGGAGAGAGCCCAGGCATGCGGGCTCCCCCGAGCTCCCTGGCTGCACTGCTGGGGGTGACGGGAACCCCTCAACTCAGAGCAAGGGGCAGCTCTGCCAGCCACGCAGACAGCCTCGCCCTGCGGTAACCCCACGGCTGGGATCTCGTGCGCACCCACACACACGCGTGTGCAACTGAGCCATGTCCCGCCTGCCCTGTGACATGGGGTCTCAGTGCAGGGTCATGGCTACCTCAGGCAGGACTGAGGTGCGCAGAGCCAGCAGAAAACCCAGGCATCCTGGCCCCAGCCCCCATGCCGCAGCCCCCTGCCCCCACACCCCTCCCAGGGCACCCAGGTGTCCAGCCCCCAGCCCTGCGCCGGTGGGTGTCTGCCCCAGGGTGCTCCCCACCCCGCAGGCTCCCAGGCCACCACAGCAGGCAAGGGGGCCACACAGCAGCTGCCACAACTTGAAGGAGCCATCAATATCATCGAGGAGGTTGCACAGGTGACCCGTCGCACTGGGCAGTGGCTCCAGGCATTGGAGCTGGGCCAGAAGCTCGAATGAGCAAGCACCCGCCCCAAACCTCAACCCGAACCCAGGAGGTGCTCAGCACTTCCCTGGGGGCTCAGCCAGGTCCGCGGTTCGGGGCCTGAGGCCCCTTGAGGGGAGAGGCCCAGACCCTGTGGTCCCCGGCTTCCCCTGGCAGGTCGCAGGCCAGGGACCTCTCCGACCAGCTGGAGCTGGACAAGGTGCCCCTCAAGCTGCGGCGGGCACTAAGGGAGGCTGTTGGGGGCATCATGGGGCTGGTGGAGCTAGCGCTGTGGGCGATGGACCCCTACCTGGAGGCAGCCATGGCGTAGACAGCCCTGGCGCTGGAGCAGGCGCTGGAGCAGGCAGAGAGACTGGGGCTGGACCTACCCAGGACACTGCAGGTGGGCACCAAGTGGGTGCTGGAGCTGAAGGAGCAGCTGGTGGGGCTGCACCCCAGCACCCCCTAGCCTAGCGAGGCCCCCGCCCAGAGCCAATAAAGCGGCTGTTGAGACGCGAGCCAGTTCTCCTGGTGCTCCATACCACCATATCTGCACTGTGGCGTCGCTCCTTCCTCCCGCCCAGGGGGCCTGGGGGGCAGCAGCTCCCGAGAGAACCCAGGCATCCGGGACAGGGCACTGGGCCAGGGACAGGGAGGGGGAGTTCGTGGTCAATGGGTGATGAGCCCAGACCCCTCCTCATGCTCACACCTCGCCCCATCCCGTCGGCTCCAGTCCTGGCTCCAACACACCAGCCCCCACAAAACGCAGGCATCCAGGCTCCCCCCGAGATCCCAAGCTGCCCTGCTGGGGGTGACAGGAGCCCCTCGAGTCAGAACAGAGACCCCAACACACACCGGGATGCAGCAGCTGGTGACGGACAGGCTGGGGGGGGCAGCTCCACCAGCCACACAGACAGCCTCGCCCTACCAGGATCACACCCACGCACACGCGCGTGCAGCTGAGCCATGTCTCACCTGCCCTGTGACACGGGGTCTCAGTGTGGGGGTCACAGCTACCTCGGGCAGGGCTGAGGAGCAGCAGAGTCAGTAGAAAACTCAGGCATCTAGGCTCTGAGCCCCGGGCATGGGGCCCAGGCTTTGCCTGGCAGGCTGGACGCCAGCAGCAGTGCCCCCGAGACGTGGCAAGGGATGCGGGGGGGCTGCAGTGAATGAGTGACGGCCCCCGCCCCTTTCGTTTGCTCACCCTGTGCCTCCCCGTCACGTCCAGCCCAGAGCACCTGGATCCCAGCACCGCCACCATGGAGCTGCGCGCTGCCGTCCTGGCACTAGCCCTGCTCAGCCTGGCAGGTGAGTGGTCTCAGCTCGTCCCTGGGCAGGGAGCGGGACCTGCTGCACAGGGAGCAGCACAGAGCACGGGATGGGATGGGGGACCCTGAGCCCAGAACACCCCCGGGACCAGGAACGGCTGCAGGGGGACCCAAGCACCCAGGCTCTCAGCCCCCTGCTCCGACCTCCCAGCACCCACGCCCCTCCCAGGGCACCCAGGCATCCGGCCCCCAGCCCTGCGCCGGCGGGTGTCTGCCCCGGGGTGCTCCCCGCCCCGCAGGCTCCCAGGCTACCACAGCAGGCAAGGGGGCCACACGGCAGCTGCCGCAGCTGGAAGAAGCCATCAATGTCATCGAAGAGGTCGCACAGGTGACCCGTCGCACTGGGCAGTGACTCCAGGCATCAGAGCTGGGCCAGAAGCTCCAGTGAGCGAGCACCCGCCCCGAACCTGAGCCCAAACCCAGCAGCGGGTCGGCACTGCCCTGGGGGCTTCGCCATGTCCCTGGTTCAGGACCCGAGGCCCCTTGAATGGAGAGGCCCCGACCCCTAACCCTTGACCCCGTGGTCCCCGGCTTCCCCTGGCAGGTCGCAGACCAGGGACCTCTCTGACCAGCTGGAGCTGGAGGTGTCCCCCGAGCTGCGGCAGGCGCTGAGGCAGGCCATCAACAGTGCCACGAGGCTGGTGGATCTGGCACTGTGGGCAATGGAGCCCTACCTAGAGGCAGCCATGGAGTAGGCAGCGCAGGCACTGGAGCAGGCACTGGAGCAGGCGGAGGCGCTGAGGCTGGACCTGCCCGGGGGGCTGCAGGCGAGGGCCCGGGGGGCGCCGTGCCCGGGGGGGCCCGGGGGCGGAAGGAGCGGTGGGTGGGCCTCCTCCCCAGCTGCCCCTAGCCTGACGCAGCCCCCACCCAGAGCCAATAAAGCAGCTGCTGAGATGCATGAGCTGGTTGTACTGGTGCCCTGACGCACTGCGTCCCCGCTGCACCCCCCGCCCCTTCATCCCGCCAGCGAGGCCTGTGGGGAGCAGGTCCCAAGACAACCCAGGTGTCCAGGACAGGGCAGTAAGCCCTGGGCCAAGGCAGGGAGGGTCATGGTTACTGAGTGATGAGCCCCAGCCCTGCCTCGCACTCACCTCATCCCCAGCTCCAGTCCTGGCTCCAACACACCAGCCCCACAGGACCCAAGTGTCTGGACTCCCAACCCCCACCCCTGGCTCCAACACCCCAGGCGTGATAGGACCCAGGCATGCAGGCCTGCAGCCTCCCCTACTTGGCCCCTTCCAACCCCCCACAAAAGCTGGGAGAGAGCCCAGGCATCCAGGCTCCCCCTAAGCTCCCTGGCCACACTGCTGGGAGCAACGGGAACCCCTCGAGTCAGACCAGAACCCCCTCCCCGCAGCCAGTGAATGGGGGGGCAACTCCGCCAGCCATGCAGACAGCCTCGCCCTGCGGTAACCCTGCGCCCAGGATCACGCGCACACGAGTGTGCAGCTGGGCCGTGTCCTGCCCACACTGGGCCACAGGGTCTCGGCACAGGGGTCACAGCAACTTTGGGCAGGACTGAGGTGCAGCAGAGCCCGTGGAGAACCCAGGCATCCAGGCTCTCAGCCCCTGCCACAGGGGTTAAGCTTTGCCCCTCGGGCTCCACGTCAGCAGCGGAGCCCCTGGGACGGGGCCAGGGATGCGGGGGGGCTGCAGTTAATAAGTGACAGCCCCTGCCCCTCTCGCTTGCTCACCCCGTGCCTCCCCATCACGTCCAGCCCAGAGCACCTGGATCCTGGCACCACCACCATGGAGCTGCGCACTGCCGTCCTGGCGCTAGCCCTGCTCAGCCTGGCAGGTGAGTGGCCTTAGCCCGTCCCTGGGCACGGAGCGGGACCTGCCACACAGGGCACAGCACAGAGCATGGGATGGGATGGGGAGACCCTGAGCCCAGAACACCCCCGGGATCAGGAATGGGCTCTCAGCCCCCTGCTTTGACCTCCCAGGGCACCCAGGCATCTGGGCCCCAAGCCCTGCACTAACAGTGTCTCTCCCGGGGGTGCTCCCCACCCCGCAGGCTCCCAAGCCGCCCCAGCGGGCAAGGGGGATGTTTCGCAGGTGCAGCAGCTGGAAACAGCTGTCAACAACCTCATCGAGGAGGTCATGCAGGTGACCTGTCACACTGGGCAGTGGATCAACATGTTGGAGCTGGCCCAGGAGCTGGAGTGAGTGAGCAGCTGCCCCGAACCTGAACCCAAACCCAGGAGGGGGTCGGCACTGCCCTGGGGCTTGGCCAGGTCCCCAGATCAGGGCCTGAGGCTCCTGGACAGGAGAGGCCCCAACCCTTGACCCCGTGGTCCCCGGCTTCTCCTGGCAGGTCGCAGGCCAGGGACCTCTCCAACCAGCTGGAGCTGGAGCTGGAGCTGTCCCCCAAGCTGCAGCAGGCGCTGGAGAAGGCCATCCACAGCACCATGAGGCTGGTGGAGGTGGCGCTGGGGCCGATGGAGCCCTACCTGTATGCAGCCATGGAGCAGACGGGGCAGGCATTGGACCAGGCGTTGGAGCAGGTGCTGGAGCAGACGGAGGCGCTGGGGCTGGACCTGCCTGGGGCACTGCAGGCGGGTGCCAAGTGGGTGCTAGAGCTGAAGGAGCAGCTGGTGGGGCCCCTGCCCAGTCCCAGCTCCTGCTAGGCCAGCGCAGCCCCTACCTGGCGCCAATAAAGCAGCTGTTGAGACGCATGCACCAATCCTTCTGGCACCCCGCCCCTGCCGTGTCCCTGTGGTGCCTCCCACCCCTTTGCCCCGCCCACGGGGCCCTGGGCACAGCAAGTCCCAAAGGTACCCAGGGGGACAGGGCATTAAGCCCTGGGTGAAGGGCGGGGGGGTGGGTCATGGTTGATGAGTGAGGAGCCCTGGTCCCTCCTGGCACTCGCCCCCTCGTCCCGTCCCCCCACTCCAGTCCTGGCGCCCACACACCAGCCCCAC
>NW_005843381.1:10924-16706 GCF_000455745.1 Alligator sinensis | reverse complement strand
CAGCCCCTCCCTGGCGCCAATAAGGCAGCTGTTGAGACGCATGCACCAATCCTTCTGGTACCCCGCCCCTGCCGTGTCCCTGTGGTGCCTCCCACCCCTTTGCCCCGCCCACGGGGCCCTGGGCACAGCAAGTCCCAAAGGTACCCAGGGGGACAGGGCATTAAGCCCTGGGTGAAGGGCGGGGGGGTGGGTCATGGTTGATGAGTGAGGAGCCCTGGTCCCTCCTGGCACTCGCCCCCTCGTCCCGTCCCCCCACTCCAGTCCTGGCTCCAACACACCAGCCCCACAGGACCCAGGCGTCTGGCCTCCCAATCCCCTGGCTCCAACACCCCAAACATGATAGCACCCAGGCCCAAGCCACTCCTGGTTCAAATACCCTAGCCATGATGGGACCCAGGGGTCCACACCTGCAGCCTCCCCCGCTTAGCCCCTCCCAAGCCCCCACTCCCCTGCAAAACCTAGGAGATAACCCAGGCATCTGGGCTCCCCCTGAGGTCCCAGGCTGCGCTACTGGGTGCAACGTAGATCCCTTGGGTCAAAGCAGAACCCCCCCAACACCACCAGCTCCGGGGCGCCGGGGAGCAGTGGCTGGTGAAAGGGCGGGGGGGAGGAAGCTCCACCAGCTGTGCAGACTGTCTTGCCCTGCGGTAACCCTGCGGCCGGGATCATGCACACACCCACGCACACGTGTGTGCAGCTGGGCCGCGTCCCGCCCGCTCTGCAACACGGAGCCTCAGCATAGGGTCACAGCAACCTCTGGCAGTGCAGAGGTGCAGCAGAGCCAGGGGGGAAACCCCCACGTCCAGGCTCCCAGCCTGCCCTGCTCCTCTCCCAGAGCCTGTAGACAACCCAGGCATCTGGGCTTCCAGCCCCCCCCCCCCAACCGGTGGCAAGGGTTTTCCCAGCAGGCTTGATGCTAGCAGCAGTGCTTCAGGACAGAGCCAGGGTTGTGGGGGCTGTGGTTGATGACTGACTGGCCCCCGCTTCTGCCCCAGCCCCCATGCACTCACCCCGCACTGCCCTGTCCCGTCCAGCCCCGAGCACCCAGGCCTGGCACCGCCACCATCGAGCTCCATACGGCCATCCTGGCACTGGCCCTGGAGTGGGACCACCGCACTGGGCACTACATGGGGCACAGGATGGGATGGTCCAGCAAACCCCATGGACCAGGGACAGCGGTGTGGGGACCCAGGCGTCTTCATGCTCTGACCTCCCAGAGCACCCAGGCATCCGGGCTTCCATCCCTGCACTGATGGCATCTCCCCGCCCCACAGGCTCCCAGGCTGCCCCAGTTGCCCTACGAGCCCTCAGTGACCTCCTCATGGAGGCTGTGCAGATGGTGCACGGCGCTAAGCTGTGGCTCGAGGCATCAGAGCTGCACTGGGGGCTCAGCTGGGTCCCTGGATTAGGTCCTCTGCCCCCTGGAGGGGAGAGGCCCCCAACCCCTGGCTCCCCCCATCCATGGCATGGGTCAAGGACGTTTCCAAGCTGCTGCAGAGCTCAAGCAGGAGCGCCCCAAGCTGCAGCAGGTGCTGAGGCAGGTTGTCAGGGGCATCCTGGGTCTGCTGAGGCTGGCACTGAAGGTGATGGGCCCCTACCTGGAGGCAGCTGCAGTGCAAACAGTGCTGGAGCAGGCCCTGGAGCAGGTGGAGACACGGGCTGGACCTGCCCAGGGCGCTGCAGGCAGGCACCAAGCGGGTGCTGGAGCTGACAGGGCTCACACCCTGCCTCAGCACCGCTGCTGAGATGCACTAGCCGTGTCCCTGCAGCACCTCCCACCCCATCCCCGCCCAAAAGCAGGGCCTCAGGGGAGCAAGCCCGGAGAGAACTCATGGGTCCAAAACAGGGCACTAGGCCCTGGGCCAAGGGAGGGGGGATGGTTAATGAGTGATGAGGCTGGGCCTGTCCTCACCCTCGCCCGTCCCAGGGCAGCGCGGAGGCAGCACCGCCATGGAGCTCCGCACGGCCACCCTGGTGCTGGCGCTGGCTCTGCTCAGCCTGGCAGGTAAGTGGCCTTTGCCCAGACCCCCCTGCCCTCCCAGCCCTGGGGGACCCAGGCATCTGGGCTCCCACTGTCCCCTGCTCTCATTCTCCAGTCCCCACTGCCCTCTAACAACCCAGGTATGCAGGACCCCAGCCCCCTGCTCCAACCCCACTCCCCTCACGAGCAGGGAAAAAACCCAGGCATCTGGGCCCCCAGGGGTCCGGTCGGCAGGACCCAAGCCTCACCTCAGCTCCCCCCCGCAGGCACCAGAGCTGCCCTGGCTCCAGCCCAAGCCCCACGTCTGCACCGGCTACGCGACGCGGCCTGGGGGGCTGTGGCCAGGGCGGGGGCCGCACTGAAGGAGGCCGAGCGGATGCTGGAGATGTCCCCGCTGGGCCAGGGCCTGCCCGCACGGCCACCCCTGGATGCAGCACTGGCCAGGCTGGAGGCTGCACTGCCCAAGGCGCAGCAGGCATATGAGGCAGCTGAGGCAGCAGCAGCCGAGGTGCTGGAGGTGCCACGCCAGGCGCTGGAGCAGGCGCTGGAGCCACTGCGGCACAGGGGTGAGGTGCAGGGGTCAGCGCTGGTGCAAGGCCTGCGTGAGGCGCTGGAGCCGACCGTGGAGCAGGTGCTAGAGCAGGTGGATGGGCTAGGCCTGGACCTGGCCGCAGTGCTGGAGGCGCTGGGGGAGCAGCTGGCAGCACTGGGCCCGGGGCCCTGAGCCGCACCACCCCCTCCCCACTCACCTGGTCCCTGTGACTCCAATAAAAGCAGCTGTGGGACAATGACCCCATGCAGCCTCCTTACATCCCACAGCACCCCGCCCCTCAGTACAATTCAGACCCCCCACCCCATTGAGCCCTGGTATGTCCTCACGCACCCCCGAGACAAGGGGAGATCCTGGCCAGTCCGGCGCCCCCAACCCACAAGCAACCACAACCACCAGCCCCTGAGACCCAGGCATCCAGGCCCCCAGCATCCTCCAAGCTTGAACCCACCAGCCCCACAGACCCCAGACAGCCAGGCTCCCAGCAGCCCCTGGCTCCAACACACCAGCCCTGATGGGACCCAAGTGTCTGAGCTCCCAGCACGCCACAGGCTTGCTCTGGCCAGTCCCCACAGCACCCAGGCTCAAACAGCCCAGAAATGACAGGACCCTGGTGTCCAGGCCTGCAGCCTCCCCTGCTTGACCCCTACCAACCCCCCCGCAGCCCCCCCAAAAGCTAGATGAGAACCCAGGCATCTGCCCCCCACCCCAAACTCCCAGGCAGCACTGCTGCAGGTAAAGCAGAGTCCCTCCAGGTGCTGTCATGGGGGAGCAGGGAGCTGCGCCAGCCAGGCCTTGCCCTGCAGTAACCCTGCAGCAACGCTCACGCACCCACAGCCAAGGGGGGAGTCCAGGCGTCAGGACTGCCCCCACCATCCCGGCCCCACTTCCCCTTTCAGACTGCAAGTTGCACAATGGCTTGGGGGGGCACCGGATGGCACTGAGACAGCTGCTCCCCACAACGTGAATCCAGCCTGGGCAGCCACCAGCTGAGCGCAGCACCAGCCCCAAGGCCCACCTGCCTGGGTTCTCTGCGGGGGCGGGGAAGCTGAGACCAGACGGGCTGGGGCTCTGTCCTACGTGGCTCCGAGCCCCTCCTCAGGGGCAAGAGCCCCTCTGCCCCCGAGGCGGGACCCAACTGCATGCGCAGCCCAGAGCTGCCCAGACAGGACAGGGATCCTGGTATTTCCCCGCTGCAAGGCAGACAGATAGCAGCGCCAGAGGCGCGGGTGATTTATTAGGACGCGCGTGACACAGGTGCACACACGTGTGCGGCACCAACATGGGGGGCATCGTGTACAAGACCCTCAGTCCCATAACTTATGCACATGATTCACAGCAGTCCCAGGCTCTGCTCACAGGGGCCAGGCAGGACCCCTGGGCCTGAGCTCTTGCGGTGCTGTTGTGGGGGTCATGGCCTGGCTCCCCCCAGAGGCATCTCCTGGTGCGGCCTCAGGGCCCATTCACGTCTCCTCCCGCCCCTGGAGTCCCCCCGGAGGTCCTGGCCCGCTCCCTCGGCTCAGCTCAGGGACGGACCACACCACAGACGGTTCCTGAGGCCGCGGCGCCCCCTGGCGGGGAAAGGGGGGAGCACAGGGAAGGTGGGGCTGGGTCCAGCAGCCCCCAGGCCAAGGGAAGACAGGCGATGGGGCTCCGATGCCTGGGTCCCGCCGGCCGGGGGGGGCGAGGAGCAGGAACGGGGGCTCTAACCGATGGTAAGGCCAAAGCCACACTGGAACTTGCTCTTGCGGTGGTTGAGGAAGGCGCCCATGGCCAGCGTTAGCGGCAGCGGCAGCAGCTTTTTCTCCAGCACCGCACCCACGATCCAGTTGCTGTCCACAGAGCCTGCAGGGGCAAGGGGCAGTGAGGTTGGGAGTCACGGCTGGAGAAGTGGGGGTCAAGGGGTCACACTAGGGAGGATTGGGGGGCTGTACCTCTAAAGAGCAAGTTGGCCTTGGGCAGGTCCAGCTGGTACCCAAACGCCACACTGGTGTCCTGCATGCGCGTGCTGGCCTCGAACTCCACCCCAACCTGTAGCTGGGGGCGGAAGGTAAAGGTCAGCAGAGCCCAGGCCACCCCACAGCTAAAAATGCCACCCAGGAAGCCATGCTGGGCTGGGGCCCCCGGATCAACCCCCTTCCCCTCCACTCCTATCACCAAGCGGTAACGATTTTGTTCAGGTGTGTGACCTGCTCCCCGCCCCGCAGGGTGCGATGGGAAGCCAGGTGTCTGGGCAGCGCCTACCTGGTCGTTGGCTTTGTGGTAGTAGGTTGCATGAGCTCCAGCCTGCCCCACCGTCAGGGTCCCGATCCAGTTCGGCGCTAGGAGCAGGGGACAGGTCCGGCTGAGCCCAGGGTGGGAACCCAGGTGTCCTAGGCCCACCCCATCCTGCTAGACCCCACCAGCCCCGAGAGAACCCAGATGTCCTGGGCCCCGGCCCCAGGAGACCCCACACGTCCTGGCTTCCAGCCCCACCTTGCTTCAACCCCCCCAGCCCCAAGTGAACCCGGGTGTCCTGACTTTGAACCCCCTGATACCAAGAGAGCCCAAGCATCCTGGCACCCAGCTCCCCCATCCCCAAGAGACCCCAGGCATCTGAGCTCCCAGGCCACGCTGTGGCACCCCAGCGCCCCCACCCCCAGGAGAAGGGAACGCAGACATGTGGCTGTACCCGTGTACTTCCCAGCCAGCGACGTGACGGTGCCCTCCTCGCCGGGGCGGCGGTGGTAGACCAGCTCCCCACCCAGCGCCAGGCCGGGTGTCACGCTCTGCAGGTAGTGCGCCACCAGGATACCTACAGGGAGACGCCATTAGGGAGGCTGACTGGGGGGCAGGGGGGCCCAATTGAGATGAAGGGGGGATGCGGCCTCACCGGAGCCCACCAGCACGTCGGGGTTTCCGAGCGTCACGGCGGCCGTGAAGTCAGCGCCGCGAAACTCGCCGTCTACCTGCCAGTTCACGAACTTTGACTGCTGCGTCTGCAACAGGGGAGGGGGTCAGGGCAGCCCGGGACCCCCCAGAGCAGGGTCCAAACTGCTTCCCCCCACCGCAGCAGAGCAGGGCCCAGGCATCCGGGCCCCGGGGCACACCTGAAAGGCCAGCTTGGAGCGCAGACGCGGCGAAAGCTGGTGGATGACCTGTGCGTTGAGGCTCCCACTGTTGTCCATGTCGCCCACGAGCACCGGGAAAGCCTGGGGGGGACAGCGGCAGTGACCCTCCGCCCCAGACCGCCCCCACTCCCCGCCCCCGCC
>NW_005843381.1:9468-9908 GCF_000455745.1 Alligator sinensis | reverse complement strand
TCCGCCCCGCCATTGGTCACAACCCGACTGAGTCCCGCCCACTTCCTACGATGTTCTAGTCCTCATGGGCCGCCGCGCGGCTAGCTCCCACCTCTTCCGGCCTGCCGGGCCCCGCTATTGGGCAGCTGGGCGCCAAGGCCCGCCTCCCCCATGCCTGCCTGCCATTGGGCATTAGTCAGAGCTGTCCCAGCCCTTCCCAGGGGCGCCGTGTGCCCATTGGTCGGTGCACCCCTGCCATCCTCCCCTGCGCCTTCCTCCGTGCGCCCATTGGCCGCAACAGCCCGAGGCGGGGCCGGGCCCTACGCGCCGATTGGCTGCTCGGTCGACGGGGCGGAGCTCACGTTCCAGGCTTGGCTGCAGGCGCAAGGTCAGGGCGCCGGCGCGATCCCGGCATGCACCGCAGGGCTACAGAGACGGCGAGGGCGCGCGGCCAGAGCGCT
>NW_005843381.1:7176-9252 GCF_000455745.1 Alligator sinensis | reverse complement strand
TCCGGCAAACCTTTATTTTAAGAAAACGCAACAAATACAAAAACAAGGTAAAGCCCAGAAATGACCCGTGACCCCGACCCTGAGTCACCCCGCGGGGCCGGGCAGCAGCAGGGCAATGGCTTCGGGGGGCAGACGGCCCCCCAGTAGTGTTTGCAAAGGCACGCGGAGGGGGGCACCGACCACAGCAGCGAGGGCCCCGGCCCCCCGGGCAGGACCCCGTCAGCCCCAACCCAGCAGCGAGAGCCTGAAGCCCCAAAGGCACCAAAAACCCAGGAAACAGCAACCCCGCCCCCTCCCCGGCCGCGCAGGGGGCGCTGAGACCCGCACGCTGCGAGGAGCGCAGGGAGCAGCAGCAGCTGCACAAGGCACAGGCCCGGCCCCCGGCACGAAGCGCGTTCACATTGTCTGGGATCAGGATCGGGGCGGGGGGGCATCAAACGTACATGGCGCGGGACATGAAAAAGGGGGGGTCGCGCTCGCGCAGGGGGGCCGAGGCCTCGTCGTCCACCAGCACCAGCGCGTCGTAGATGGGGTTGATCTGGTCCAGGCAGGCGTCGGCCAGGCCGGGCTCGGGCCCCAGCTCCTCCTCCGGCTCCTCCAGTGTCGGCAGCTCGTGGTACCGCGGCGCAGCCTGCAGCCGGGGGGGAGGGGGGTTAGGACCCGGGGACCTGGGACCCCATTGGTGTGTGTCGTGTCCCCCCCACCCCGCCAATCCTCCTCAGGACTCACCCGGCTGTCAGCAACGCTGGGCTCGAAGTACGGCGTCTTCAGCTGCTCGGGCGCAGGGGGGGCCTGCGGCAGGCAGGGGCGTCATGAGCAAGAACCCGGGCGTCCTCCCCCCCTGGGCCGGGAACAACCCAGGCGTCTGGCTGCAGTGTCCGTCACCCCACCGCCCCCGAGCCGGGGGGGCCCCAGCACCCCCCACCCCGGGGTCAGGCACCTACCAGCTCCACGTCCTCCAGCTTCATGCAGGTCGTGGGTGGCTTGTAGGCCGGGGGCCCATCCAAGCTGGGGGTAGACAGAGGTCAGTCTTGGGGCCGTGACCCTTGACCCCCGCCCTGCAGCAAGGGCTCCCCAGGCCCCATCCTCTGCACCCCCAAAGCCAACCCCCTAACCCTAACCCACAGCCCTGATCCCATCCCCCCCCCCACACACCCCCAGCCTCGCTCACTCGTCATCCCGCTCCGTCCGGTCCTTCTGCTGCTGCCGGCAGATGAGGACCCCGGTGGCCACGACTGCCACAGCCACGACTGCCGCGATGAGGCCCCCGATGATGCCGCCTGTGGCGCCTGCACCGTCTGTGTTGGGGTGCGCTGGGGTGGGACACATGATAAGTGAGGGGGGAGCCACAGCTCCCTTGCACCCATGACCCCCCCATGGCAGAGTCAAGAGCATGAGGCGGCCACCAGGGGTCACTGCTGCTCCCCCGGCCCCCACCAGGGGTGGCTGGGTCAGGACCCGCCCTGGCTTTAGCCCCAGAGCAGGCAAAGGACCCGGGCATCCCAGCTCGTACCCCCACCCACCAGGCCCCCGCTCCTGGCCCAGGGGAGGGAGAGACCCAGGCGTCCGGGCCCTCCTCCACGCTCACCCCCCAACCCCTGCTGGTGCGGGGAGGGGGCCCAGCAGTCCTGGGGGGCGCTGCTGACACAAGAGGTGGAGGCTGGGTGGGGCGGTGACATCACAGGAGGGGTGACATCACCTGGTGACTCAGGCACCGAAACTGCCCAGCTGTGGGGGAAGGGGGAGGAGAAATCAAAGCCGAGTTTCACTCTATGCTCGGATTCCCAAACGCCTGGGTTATTTGTGCATCTGCATGCAGGTGTGCTTGCGTGTGCCCCAGACGCCTGGGTTGTGTGTGTGTGTGTGTGTATTTGTGTACAGGTGTCTTTGCATGCGTGTCCCCAGACGCCTGGGTTCTGCGTGTGCACGTGCAGGTGTGTTTGTATGTGTGCGTCCCCGGACGCCCGAGTCCCCCCCTTCAGTGCCCCCAACGCGGCAGGGCCCTCCCAGCCTTCACCCAGCCTGCCCACCACTGCGCTGGGCACGGTCCCCCCTTATCTAATCACCACAGGGGCA
>NW_005843381.1:4703-6418 GCF_000455745.1 Alligator sinensis | reverse complement strand
CCCCCCGCCACAGCCCCGGCCCCCGCGCCGGCCTCCCCGCTGCGCCGCAGCGCCGGTCGCTCTGCAGGGAGAAAAGACCAGTCAGGCGGGCGGGCAGAGGCGTGGCCAAGGGGTGCCGGGGGGTCCTGGGGACCCCGGGGGGGACAGCCAGGGGGGTCCTGGGGACCCCGGGGGGCCAGAGCCAGCTCCTGGGGCTAAGGGGGACTCCCCCATCTGCATGCAGCTCACGGCCCCTGGAGCATGACCCCCGTGTCCCACAGTGCACCTGGGCAGTGGGCCAAGACCCCTGCATCCCACAATGCACTTGGGGAATGGTACATACCAGCCCCTCCTTCCACGTGCATGGGGAACCTCACCATGCTCCCACAATGCATTGGGGCAACGGCGCAAGCCAAATCCTCTCCTCCCACCATGCACTGGGGCATCTGCTCCCACAACGCACATGTGCCCCCCTCCCCCACATCACAATGCACTGGCGCAGAAGCACAGCCCCTACAACCCACAATGCACCGGGGCAGGGCACAGGCCATCCCCGCCCCCTCACCATGCACGGGGGCACCCCCCATTCCCATAGTGCATCTGAGCACCATGCCCTAACTCCCACAATGCACTTGGGCAGTGGCGCAGGCTATCCTCTCCCCTCCCACAATGCACAGGGGCACGTCACCCCCACTCCCACAATGCATCAGAGCACTGGCTCATGCCAGCCTCTCCCCTCCCACAATGCAATGGGGCACCTCCCTGCCGCTCCCACAATGCACCTGGGCACTGGCACAGGCCAACTCCTTCCTGCCGTGAGGCACCAGAGCCCCCCACGCAAACACCCACAATGCCCCAGGGCACCTCACCTTGCTCTTGCAACGCACCTGGGCAGCAGCATGCGCCAGCCTTTCTTCCCACAATGCACTGCTTCCCCCTCCCCCCGCTCCCATACGCCCTGGGGCACCAACCCCGGGGCCAGAGTGCCCCCCGTGACCCCAGGCGCCGCGACCCCGCAGGGTCAGAGGTGGGGCCCGGCACTCACCGCGCACCAGGATGAGCTGCTCAGCTGCGCTGGTGCCGACGCGGTTGGAGACGCGGCAGACGAAGGTCGTGTTCACAGACGCGTCCACGGAGCGCACCAGGAGCTGCGGCCCGCGCACCTCCGCCGCCGGGGGCAGGGGCCCGCCCGCGCTGCGGGGAGGGGAGGGGGTCAGAGGACCCAGGTGCCTGGGCTGCCCGACCCCGGCTGTGAGCCAGCCCCGCTCCCAGGCGCAGGGAGGCCCCAGGCGGCGGGGCAGCCCTCCCCCCAGCCCAGGACTCAGCAGGGCCAGGAGTGGGTCCTGCCCAGGGTGGGCAGTGGAGCCGGCTCAGCTCCATCCCAGCGCCGCGGGGACGTCCCGGGTCCCAGGCAGGGATGTGGCGGGGTGGCACCCCCCCAGTTGGGTCCAGGTGTCCGAGCCCCGCATCTCACCCCCCAGTGCCAACACCCCTGGCAGAGAACCCAGGCATTCGGGCCCCTCCCAGTGCCCCCAGTCACCTCGTGCTCCAGCTGTACTGGGAGGGCGCAGGATTGCCCTTGGCGACGCAGGTCAGGATGGCATCGCTGCGGCTCAGGTACCAGTTGTCGTCATAGCCGTCAATGGTCACCTCGGGGGGGTCTGCGGAGGGGGGAGGCAGTCAGACCCTGTCGAACCCACACGTCCGGCCCCCCGGAGCCCCTGCGCTCACCCCCC
>NW_005843381.1:3734-4395 GCF_000455745.1 Alligator sinensis | reverse complement strand
CGGCTTCGCCCCAGCCGCAGTGCACACAGCCACCGGCGTTGACGCGCCCCCGGCACGCACCTCCCGCGACTCCGCTGAGACGCTAGGCCGCGCTGCACCGGCACCGCAAGGGTTAAACTGCAGCCCAGGAGTCCCGTATCCCCACCGGATCAGGCCTGGATTGGGCCGTGTCCCCCAACCCCCCACTGCACCCAGGATGAGGCCAGGATCAGGGCCCCCTGTCCCCATACCCACCCCCACAAGGACTGGGGCCCCAGCCCCCATCAGGATCAGGCCCAGATCAGGGCCCCCTGGCCCCCCAGGACCAGGGCTCCCATATGCCCCTAGGATTGGGGCCCCTGCCCTCACATATTCCCATAGCCCCCACACCCCTGCCCCCACGGCTCCCCAGGACCAGGGCCCCCTGCCCCCGTGCCCCGCAGGATCGGGGCCACTCACCAAGCACAAGCAGGCGGGTGACGCCGTCCTCGTTGCCATGGGGGAAGGTGGCGAACTCACAGGTGTAGGTGTCGTCGTCGGACGGGATCAGCGGCCCCAGCACCAGGCTGGGCTCGTCCAGCGAGGGCTTCAGGAAGCGCGCGCGGCCGAGGGGACCCTGGGGGTAGCTGGGCCCCAGCGCGGGATGGAAGACAGCCAGGCTGGTCTTGCGGGGGCCCCCGCC
>NW_005843381.1:0-3338 GCF_000455745.1 Alligator sinensis | reverse complement strand
TGCCACCCCAGGGGGCACAGGACCCAGGCTTTCGGGCCCCCACCCCCCTGCCCCAACGCCCCGGAGAACCCAGGCGTCCAGACCCACCCCACATTGTCCACGCACCAGCTGCACCTGGTTCCTGTTTGTTCTGGACAAGCCGTGACCCCCCGTGCACACGTGTGCACAAACCTACTGGGCTCAGCAGCGGGTGGGGGGACGGGAGAAACAACAGCTGGGCCCAGCCTGACCTGGCCCCACAGGGAACCCAGGTGTCCGAGCTCCCGGCCCTGCTCTGCCCCCAGCCCAAGAACGCAGGCATTGGGGCTCCAGGCCCCAGCCCCTCCTCCTCCCACAGACACAGAGCAAACCCAGGCGTCCAGGGCCAAACCCTCCCCATCCCATGCTGGAAGAGCCCTTAATTAGAGGCCTTTACTTAAGCAGCTAGGAGTGGGATCACCTGCCCTGTCTGGGCCGGAGCCCCGTCATCAGGCCCAGGAGCGCATGCCCCCGCCCCAGCATCCCCTAATGGGAAGCGACAGGGCCGTGCGGGCGCTGTGGTGCCGTCAGCCCGATGCGAGAGCATGAATGATGGCCCAGGTGGGGAGGGGGAAGGGGGGAATTGGGGCCAACCTAGGGCTGGCAGAGACACCTGAGAGCCAGCCGCATCCCAGGGGTCGTTACACCTATCCCAACACCCACCCCAGAGCCAGCTGCATCTCAGTGCAGGCCGGGGCGACCCTGCACACTGAGCCCCCGCCCCCCCCCAGCCAGCCGCAGCCCAGGGGCTATTATACCAGCTGTAACCGTACCGCACCCCAGAGCTGGCCGCATTTCAAGGGGCGCTATGCCCAGCCCTCGTGCGACACCCCAGAGCCAGCAATATCTCAGGGGACTTGCTATACCCTGACCTGATGTCCCACCTCAGAGCCAGCCATGTCTCAGGGCCATGTTACACCCAGCCGTAACATACTCCACCCCAGAGCTGGCTGCACTTCAGGGGCTGCTATACGCAGCCCCGATGCCCACCCCAGAGCCAGCCGCATCCCAGGGCCTCTGTTACACCTAGCTGGTCCCAAACTCCCAGCCTTGCTGAAGGGCCTAGGGGGGGGGGGGGGGGGGGGGGATCACCCCCTCCTCAAGAGGAAGGAGCTGAGGCCTGGGCCATACCCGCTGCACGTGGAGAACCGAGACGCCCCAACCCCGGCTTTCACCCCCCAGCCCTCCACATCCTCCCTGGAGACGCAGCAAGAACCCAGGTGTCTGGGCCGCACCTCAGTCCCCAGAGACCCCAGGGGCCGCCCCAGGGGTAGGGTGGGAGGAGGTGGAAGAGCATGGAGCTGCAGCCCCGCCTCACTGGCGCAGGGGAAGGAGCCGGGGCTGCGCTCGGAAGTGGGTCAGGCGGCGCGGGAGCAAGGCAGACGGTGGTGCCAAGGCAGGCGGGGGGGAAGCACCTGCAACCCCCCGGAGTCCTTACGTACAGGAAAACTGAGGCACAAGGCGCCGGGGGACCTGGCTAAGAGAGTGTCTGGACCGAGCCCCCCGCAGCCCCCACCCCCCTTGCACAGCCAGCATAGAAGCCAGGTGTCCAGGCTCCCAGCCCCCTGCTCCAACCTAGCAGACCACCCAGGCCGTGGTGGCGGGGGGGCAGAGAGCCCAGGTGTCCAGGCTCCCAGCACCTCCTGCTCCAACCCCCAGTACCCACTCCCTGCCCAGAGCCGGGAGAGCACCCAGGTGTCCGCAGGGAGAAGGGGTGGGGGCCATGGGAGGGCGAGGAGAGACAGGGCTGGGGCCTGCCAGACACTGCAGCCGCAGCCCCGCAGGAACCCGCGGGCCCCCCCCCCCCAGCCCCTGCAGAGGAACCCAGGAGTCCTGGTGCAGGCAGACCCCAAGACCCCAACAAACAACCCAGGCGTCCGGCCCCCCGGATCCCACACTGCCCCTCTGGGAGCAGGCGTCCGGGCCCGGCCCAGGGCACAGCACCCAGGCATCCGGGCGGGCGGGCCCTGCCAGGCCTCAGGAATGCAGACAAAGGCCCAGCGCCGCGCAGGGATTACGGCTGGCGGGGCAGGGCTGGACGCCTGGGTTTCCGCGCTGGGGGAGGGGCGGCCGCACCCTCCTGCCTCAGTTTACCGCACTGGAAGCCAGAGCTGGCCCAGGCTAAGGGACCCGAGCCCCCCGCCAGGCCCCTGCAGGGATGCACGCATGTGTGTACAAGTGCTTGCATATGCATGGACAGGCACAGGCACACACATGCACACAAAACACGCGTGCCAGGCCAGAGGCACAATCCCAGCTCTCCATCCCTTCCTCTGCAGCTGTTTGGGCATGCACACAAGTGTGTGTGTGTGTGCATGCGTACGGGTGTGTGTGCGTTCATGTGCGCACACGCATGTGCCTGTGTATGGGGCTATGTGCATGTGAGTGGACGCATCTATCCATGCACATGCAGAACCCAGGTATCTGGGGGACACATGCACAGACACACACAACCCAGGTGTCTGAGATGCACACACGCACAGAACCCAGGTGTGCAGGACACACATGAGCACAAACACACACACGCAGAACCCAGGTGTCCAGGGGTGCACCCAGCTGGGCAGCGGGTCCTACAAGAGGCAGCCCCACCCACCCCACATGCCCCCACCCACTGCACCCACACGTAGGCACACACATGTGCACCCTGGGACAGACAAGGGGGTTTCCCTCCCCAGAGATGAGTCATTTCCACCGAGAAGAGGCTCCGGGGAACACCGGGGGTCTGATCTACTGGGGCAGCCCTGCCCCCACCCGTGCCTCAGTTTCTCCACCTGGGGTAGCGCCCATTCGGTGCTTCTGGGCTGCGCCAGGCCCTGCTCTGGCAACGTCCTGTACACACTCCTGGCAGTTGGCCTGTACACACATGACCCAGATTTGCACATGGCCTGTGTGCACACACACACGCACATACAGGTGAACCGCAGCATTCACCTCCATGGCTTGGATTTGCACACACAAGTGTGCGCACAGTGCACAGGAAGTGCCCGAGTGCACCCGTGCATGCGCATACAACCACGCCACAGTACACGCTGCCATGGCAGCCATTTGCACACATGAGTGTGCATGCATAAGCACAGCTTGGTACACCCGTGCACGAGGGCTATCTGGCACATGGCTGCACATGCCACTGAGTGCACGCAGACACACGCACATGCAGCTCCCTGCACACACGCGTGCAAGCACACCCACCACCTCCTCAACAGGCAAACATGGGCACGCATGTGTTAAGGCACACCTAGGTCTGTGCACGGGCACAGCTCTATGCACACACGTCTACGCTCACACCTGCTGCTCCACACACCCCCGCCCCGCCCCGCCCC
>NW_005843380.1:165879-176821 GCF_000455745.1 Alligator sinensis | reverse complement strand
GGCACAAAAAATCACTGGGTTGTGACAACAGACTCTGGTTAGAGCCTTTGCAAAGAGACAGCCAGGGATGGCAGGCATGACTTTCTTGATGGCTTTGGTGCTGTCTTTTGGTGTTTGGGGACCTGACTTCAAGTTTCCACTTTGCCTGGTTTAGAGCAGGGACTTCCAGGCTAGCTGAGGATTTTACTTACAACTAAGGCAGGATTCTTTTTCCTTTTGTGCACTTGAACTGCAGTTTTCTAACCATGCTGTTGCTCATATACTGAGCATGCTCAGTGGATTATGCACTGGCCAGACACACACGCATGTACCTGAGCCATAAACCAGGAGTAATCCAGACTGGGTCACGAGTGTGAGGGTGCCGAATATAGCTGGAATGGGGCCGCGATGGAGTGGAATTAGGCACAAACGCGTACTGGTTGAATTGAAAAGCTTTACTTACAAACTGACGTACAGGGACTTGCGTCGATGCACACAGTGTAGGCACGCTCCGTACAGGTTACAAACAAAAGAGAAAACCGGGTGGCACACCGATGTTTCCGAGCATGCAGGGTACGGGGTACGTCGGGACGGTCGTCAACGGGGAGAGGTTGGTGGTTGATCAGGCCTCCAATTTTGCTCCAAGGTACACGAGGAACTCGTTCCCAACGTAGACGTGGAGTTCTCCGACTTGGGCGGAAACTACCCAAGCTTTTATACGGCTAGTGAGCCAATTGCTAGAGCCGTCGGGCATGAATAATTTACAACGAGCCGATCGGTAGCATGCATGCAAATGGTGCAATTGCTAGTTTTGGCGGGAGCTGATCACTGCACCAAGGCTTTTCCTGCCGTAGCGAGGCATCCCTTGCACCGAGTACTTGCATCGTGCTAAGAATTCTGCTGTGTCGAGGCACTTTTAATCACTAAGTACAGACATGCCCCCTTGCCGATGGCACAGCTGAAATTAGAAGCACATGTGAGTCGGTCAAGTCGTCGCTTTGCCCGAAGGGTTCATAAGGCAAATAGATATGAACAAAGGTAGATAACGAAACAAGTTCGTTCTCTAAAGATCGGATTAAACAATAACCTAGCAGAACACAACTATACATTAACACATTCGTCACAAAAAGTTCAATCACAAGGATTTCGGTGGGTGTCATGATGACGTCACACGTCGAGTCCTTGCTTCATGGAGTATTCTTTTCCCTCTTTCGTCCGGCTCCGGCACGCATCTCGGATCTCGGACCTGTGGAGAAAGAAACTCTCTAGACCATTAACCAACTTATCTTACAACATTATTTCAACAAGATGACTCATCATCTGGCTTAACTGAATATCGAAAACCTAGCTCGTATGCTAGTTTCCATTGACCCTCATCTCCCAAAATTCACAATTGCCGTTTCGTGAGTCTAGAATGCTGCAGGAGAAATCCGAACGTTATCCGCTCCTCTGGTGGTCTCTGCGGCAACACGTGTGGTCATCGCGAGCTAGACTTGTGCGGGCATGCGGTGGATCGATGCTCCGAATCACTGGTTGTTTCTATGCTGGGCTTGATGACAGCTTGCAATCGTGGGAGTTGACACAAAAGATTGCCTGCAGGCTGTCCAACTAGCGGATTTAGAAGAACTCGGAGAATGGTGGCGGCTTTTCCTCCGTAGACTTCAGTGCAGGCTTCCACGCCGTTGAGCGTTATCGGGACCGCTCCAGGATCTTGCAGGTAACGGTGAGGCCACGGTCCTCTTTGCTGGGGTGGTGTCAGTCCCAGTGCATGTGTTCTAGGATTCCAGGTGCAGTACGAGATTCCGATCGTTGCCAGTAAGATTTGCTTTATATCAACTTTTAATGGGCAACCTCCGTGCCATGCATAGGACTTGCGGCTAGCCTGATCTGCAACAAGCACTGGAAGTGGGATGGGCCAGTGGGGATTATACGTCACTGTATTAATGTTGGTGGCGTGTCCTCCGCTCCACTCCACAAGGCTCGTCCAGGCAGGAAACTTGCCTCTTCTCTGTCCACTAGGTCGGACCCAAACTCCACAACAAGGCGTCCCAACTACATAGCCAAGGTTTCTTCAGGTCTCATCTTGGACTTCTTGCATAGCTCTTGCAATTCCGTCCAGGTTCCGGTGTGATAGGTGTTGGCAGTGATGCAAGCTGCACTCTGCGCACCAATCACTCGGCTTCTCACTGCCACCGGATGTGTGGCCGTCTGAGATGTTGCTGCATCCGTTAGGGGAACCGGATACAACTGTTTCACCGTTGCCCCCTTGCTGTCCTGCAAGGGCGGGGCAGTCGGGAGCGACGCAGCCTCATGGGGCGGAGTCATTAACTGAACTTCCGCCCGTCGGTCATCCCACCCGTCCGTCGAAGGATCCGCCTTTCTCTTCCGGGTCCTCCGGGCAGCTCCCTTCCCTCTCGGCGCCATCTTGAAATGGCGGGGGACCGGGGGGTTTTCCCGTTGCCATCTGTTCAGCCGCCTGAACAGCAAGCAGTCGGACTTCCAGGTCTGCCTTTTCCCGCATCAAAGTTGTTATCATGCAGAACATTGCATTTAACATTTTCCCCTTTCCGTGTTCCGAGCCGGTCCTTCTAATCGCGGGGTGACTTTCCACTTCTAACTTTCCGCGGAGCTCCAAAAGAAGCTCGGGATCTCTCAGCTCAGGTGCCAGTGTTAAATTAATCAGTGTCGGCTCTTCGCCCTCCTGCGCACAGCGCATGCAGCAGGCAAACTCCTTGCTGAGGGCAGTACTTTCTTCGCTCGGCTTTTGTCCGGTGAAGGGTTCTGCGCCTCCTTCCTCTCGGGGTCTAAATAGAACCCGCTCACTTCCCATCACACATCCGAACGCCCCAGGATGGAGATGTACTTCCCACTCTTTCGCAGTTTCCTCTTCTCCTTCGAGCGAGAGGTAACCGCTGATGAGTCTTCCACCCGTTCCGCCCACTTGGTGGTAGGCGATGTGTGCACCTAACTCCACGGCGTTCTGCACGTGGCGTTTCCCATTGCGCTTGGGGCAATTCTTAACTAATTCCAACTCCATTGCGTCTTCCCCGGATACTGATCCTGTTCGTGACTCCATGTGGGTGCCGAGTATAGCCGTGGCGTTCTGCACGTGGCGTTTCCCATTGCGCTTGGGGCAATTCTTAACTAATTCCAACTCCATTGCGTCTTCCCCGGATACTGATCCTGTTCGTGACTCCATGTGGGTGCCGAGTATAGCCGTAATGGGGCCGCAATGGAGTGGAATTAGGCACAAACGCGTACTGGTTGAATTGAAAAGCTTTACTTACAAACTGACGTACAGGGACTTGTGTCGATGCACACAGTGTAAGCACGCTCCGTACAGGTTACAAACAAAAGAGAAAACCGGGTGGCACACCGATGTTTCCGAGCATGCAGGGTACGGTGTACGTCGGGACGGTCATCGACGGGGAGTGGTTGGTGGTTGATCAGGCCTCCAATTTTGCTCCAAGGTACACAAGGAACTCGTTCCCAACGTACACGTCGGGGATTTCCCCGACTTGGCCGGAACCTCCCCAAGCTTTTATACGGCTAGTGAGCCAATTGCTAGCCGTCGGGCATGAATAATTTACAACGAGCCGATCGGTAGCATGCATGCAAATGGTGCAATTGCTAGTTTTGGCGGGAGCTGATCACTGCACCAAGGCTTTTCCCGCCGTAGCGAAGCATCCCTTGCACCGAGTACTTGCATCGTGCTAAGAATTCTGCTGTGTCAAGGCACTTTTAATCACTAAGTACAGACAGAATGACTACAGGCTCTGAGGCTGAGCTCAAGGGGTTGGGAGCACAGGTAGTCTTTTCCTCTGTGCTCCCAGTTGCAGGCCACAGACCTAGGAGGGAAGGATGCATCAAAGACGTGAGCTGATGACTCTGGTGGTGGTGCTACTGAGAGGGCTTCAGTTTCTTCAAGCACAGTGCACACTTCAGGGAGAGGGGACTCCTGGGAAGGGACGGCACCCACCTCACATGGAGGGGTAAGTCCATTCTTGGCCAGGTTGGCTGATCTTCTAGATAAGGCTTCAAACTAAGATCTCCGGGGGACAGGGAAACACTAACTGGAGCATGCCCGGGGTGAATTTCAACAGGCTTAGGGCAATAGAAGGGGAAGCACTGCGGGACCAGGGACTGAAGGTGAAGGAGTGCATGAAGAGTGGTCATTCTTCAAGGACACAATCAACTGATTAATAAAAAGCCCTTCTTTAGGTATGTAGGGAACAGAAGGAAAACAAATGGAAGCATGGGGCCATTACTTAACAACTCAGGACAGCTGGTTACCGACACTCAGGAGAAAACTGAACTCCTGAATGACTACTTTGCTTTGGTATTTCACCGGACTAAGGGGAAAATCATACTAGATAAGGTTCTTATGAATGGGCATGGTGGGAATGACTGCCCTCATGTTGATGTTGGCAGTTATTTCCACCATGCCCATTCATAAGAACCTTATCTAGTATGATTTTTCAACTGAAAAAAACTGAAAAGCTGGCCCAAGTCATCATGGAACCTCTGACAAAGCTCTTCCAAAACTTGTGGTGCTCAGAGGAGGTCCCTGAAAACTGGAAGAGGGCCAGTGTTGTGCCCATCTTCAAGCAGGGGAGGAGAGAGGACCCAGGCAACTATAGGTCAATTATCCAGACTTCTATCCCAGGGAAAATCCTGGAAAAATTCTTCAAGGAGTCTGTGCAGTATGCTTGCAGAAGGTAGGATTCTGAAAAATAGCCAGCATGGGTTTGTCATGGGCAGGTCTTGTCTTACCAATCTCATCTCCGTCTATGACCAGGTAACTTGCCACCTGGATAAGAGAGAGGAGGTCGACATTTTATACCTAGACTTCCCAAAGGCCTTTGATCTGGTATCCCATGATATTCTTATGGGAAAATTGGAAGATTGTGAGCTTAATTGCTCGACAGTTAGGTGGGCTGGAAGCTGGCTATGGGGAAGGACCCAGACAGTTCTAGTGAACGTATCTGTGTCATCCTGGCGAGAAGTGGGCAGTGGTGTTCCTCCAGGGTCTGTGCTTTGTCTAGTGCTTTTCAACATCTTAATCAATGATTTGGATGTGGGGGTGAAGAGCTCACTGGCCAAGTTTGCCAATGACACCAAGTTATGGGGGAGCGTGGTCTGCACCAATCTCAGGGGGCATATGCCCCCACTATGCATCGCCTGTGAGTCCGGGGGTCCAGCTTCAGGCTCTGGGTGGCAGTGTGGGGCAGTGGAGGGGCTGGCTGGGGCACAAGGGTGCTACATTGCACGTCTAGTTGACAGGTAGCCCATGTACTTTAACCCCTTGTGCCCCAGCCAACCCCTGTCACGGTCTATATGTGCACTTGTTTGCATGAAAATGTTGTCCCTTACATGTGATCAAATGCACATATAGACTGTATAGACTGATCAGTTTATACATACTGGCACACGTGTAGACTGATGTGTTACTGCGGAGCTAATTAGTCTACTTGGCAGGGCATATCTGCACGTTGCGGTACAGTGATGTTGGTTTGGCAACATGGTTTAGTACTTCCTTCTGCAAATAGTAAAACACGGTGCAGTATGGGTTGTTACAACACTGGGCACACATAAATTGCCCAGCTACATCGCTGTAGTGGTGTGCTATATTGGGGAACCACTACGGTGACATAGCCGGCAATCCTGTGTAGACCCACGTGATTGCTGCGTTGCTGTAGCATGCCATACAGTGACATGGTGCATTGCTACATTGCCTTAGGGCAATGTGTAGATATGCCCACAGAGTAATATCAAGAGCTAGAACTGTGGAATGTGCTGGACAGTTTTAGTTAAGTTTCCCCTTTTTGGCTTGTTCCTTGAGCAAAGTGCTTGAGATCTAGAGTACTCCTTTGTCTTCATCTACAGACTTCATTTAAGTCTTCAGGGGAGTTCAAGGACAAAGTAGAGAACTGAACAGGGATACTGGGAAATGGGACAAGCACTCATATGCATATAAATGCTATGTGTGGTGGATTTGATGAGCAATATATTAAGCATTGGTGTTTAATCATCACCTCTGTAAAACATACCCAGTTTACAGAAGAGGGAAGAGGTACAGAGACCTTAAGAAACTTACTCAGGGTTGTGCAAGAAGTTGCTGGAAGAGCTAGAAAGCTGCACTAATTTCAGTTGCTTACATATTGAAACTTGTTTTAAATATGTAGCATTTGGTGTTTTTCACCTCTAAATCACTGATTTTCTAATTTCTTATTCTTCAAATTTTACTGTCAATGCTTCCAATTTCCCAAGTTGGTTTTGTCTTTATTATCACTCCTTAGAGGTCTAGGTCAGGAAGACACTCCCTGTTAGAATAGCACTTAGCTGTATACTCAAATTTCATTGAATACAATAGACTTATGCATATATTTAGTACTGAAAACATGCTGATACGCTGTCCTGAACCACAGCCTTTATTATTAACTATTATTATCCTGAACTACAGCTACCTCCTATATTAAGGTATGGAAAACTGAATGTAGAAAAGAGATTTTTAAAAGGCAGGATGGTCTCTTTGTTCAAAAATCTTTCTTTGAGACCCACTATTCAAATTAGTCAGTACTCCTGTGAAATGCAGAATTTTTAACATTTATACCTGAATCAAAGTTGGGTATACTTTATGAAATTTAAAATGTTTTAAATATGTCAGTTATAATTAGCACAGCAGCACAGATTAACTTTTTTGAAGCTTAAAATAAGAATTTTTTTTAAAGTATAGTCTGGAAAACAATGGGGATATCTGAAAGTTGGCATAGTAACATATTCTTTTTTCTCCCTTTTTAATGATTTGTTACTCGGTGAAAATGTTAAAACAATTAGTTTTAGATACAATTTTAGGTCATTTTGCTGTGATGTACCTCATATTTCTAAACCTAGATTATCTAAGTTTGTTCTGCAAACAGTTCCACAGATTGTTATATATATGTTGCGTAAGAATTGCTATTAGCACATTATTTTTGGCACAATTTTTTTCTCAGGGCCATATTTCCAGATCAGTCTTTTCACAGAACTCCCACGGATGTCAAGGGAAGTTCCACATACAACCCAAGGGGAGAACATAGCAATTAGCTCTGCGATAGTTTTGCATGTCCTCTACCTGCTGCTGTCATTTGCATATGCTGACTTTTTCTGTGCAAAAGTCATTCAGAAGCACACTGTGCCATTTTCCAATAGCTTCTCTTTCATATGATGAAGGGAAAAGCAGAATATGTGGAATAGAAGGAATGAAAGAACAGCAGCTGTGAAAACTGCAGCAAGCATGTTGAAAACAATGGCCAGTATCATGGAAATTTAATATCCAAAGGGATACCAAGACATGCTTTCTGATTTATTCCATTTTCAGTTTGTTGCAGAGGCTCACTAAAGACTTTTTGCTGATGCATTAGCACAACGACTGAACACAATTAACTATTTATTAATTTAGTGTGGTTAGCAACCTACAATGTTTTCTTTTAAGATACCACCCGCAGGATATTAAACATGCAAGATTTGTGCCTCGCTTGTGTAAAAAATATCTTACAGTTTGTTTGTCCTAGTGAAAACATTATATAGATGCATTTAATTATCAGGCTTTGTGAGTGGAATTGTTTGCCTTGAACATGTCATTTTCCAAAAGAGCTTAAAAATGGAACAACCCAACACAGCAAAATATGGAATGTTATTGAAATGTATTCCCAGTGAGTGCAGTTCAGTGTGTGTGATAATGGCTTTTGCATTGTCAGACTATAAAATAAGGTCCTCATCCTGCAACTTTTGCATACTGCAAATTTCTCAGTATTATTGGGAGTTGGAAGTATGCAGGCACTTCAGGGGGTACTAGTAGTAATGCCAACATTGCAAAAGTGAGGTGGAAGCAAAAGCAAAGGTAACCAGTTTATAATACAGTCTGTAAATCTGTAGAATGCCACATTTTAAACAAGATTTTAGAGAAAAAAGAATCAGAAATATTTAATGTGCTTGAAAAAACTGCCATTCTGGTGCTTTGCGTGCAACCATGCAGACACAGTGAAGGAAAGTAGCTTGAAAGGGCTGCTCTCTCTCCTTTAGAGCTGCCTTCCTGCCTTGAACTGTGTGAAAAGCAGCAGCAGCAGGGGGCTTGTGAAAATGCATCTTAAACCAGATGTATAGCCTTCAATACTTTTTCCCCCCCAAACCAGAGGAAAAAATACTTTTTTTCAATACTTAATGGTTTTGGGGAAAAAAGTATTTATGAAACCATGACTTCCTGCCACATGATATTGCTAATTAAGAGAGTTCCTGCTCCAGTGCAGCCCAGTTTAACCTATAACAGTTCTCAAGGTTCCCAGAGAAACTGGTTTACTTACTACCAGCTATATGCAAAAATCCCAGAATGTCAAAGCTTAAGGATACATTCTGTTTTAGATACTAAAATAACCTCAAACGTGGAAATCATGGACTCTATTATTTGTGTGACAGCTGTGGCAAATATTCTAGGGTCTGTTCCAGCAGGATCCAGAAAGCTTACTATTGAGTTCAGTAGGAGCTGGCAAGAGCCCTTAACTACGAGTCAATATGAAAAGGCAGTTGTCAGTGATTTTTCTTTGTGAAAATTATAGTTTAGATATTATAAATAGTAGCTACAGGTGGCAAATGAGTCATAAAAATCCACAGTTAGAATGTTTAAATGAAACACTGTTTGCCTTCTAAGGACCTAGTTTTCAAACAATTCAGTAGTATCTATTTACTTTAGAGAAACTTTTGGTACATAATTATTTTTTAAAGCTTCCTCTTCATTATAATTGAAAGCAATGATCACAGTCACAATAGGCATCGAGGAAATATTTAACCACAACTGGCGTCATAATACATTAATTATGAAATATTAACAATTGTATTGGTTCAGGCTTGGTTTTCAAGCTTATAATCATATACACATTTAAATTTACTTATAGAAAAAGTCCTGGCCAAAAAAGCAGAACTACTCACGTGTATCACGTGCATATGTGTTAGGTTTCTTGTTTTAGAGGAATTAAAAGAAAATAATTCTGCAGTTTTTCTTTTGTAATGTCTTATGGATAAGGGCTCACCAAACTCAAAGTGGCTGCTGGCCGACTTTGTGGTCAGATCATGGGGATGGCAGCCATTTTCACAAGTCAAGCACTATGCCCCCCGCCCCCCACTGCATCTGACCAAGGGGCCCCAGTGGCCTACCCATCACTGCTGATTGGCTGTGAGTGCTGTCTGTCATAAGACACCATGCCTCACCACTGATTGGCTGCAGGGGCTGTCTATCATGTGGTTCCGCCTCTCACTGCCAATTGGTGGAGAGGGGTGGAGCTATATGATGGACACCCCTTGCATCCAGTCAGCAGCAAGGAACAGGGCATCAGCCAGTTTGCTCTGTTGGCAGCCCCCCTCCTTCTTTCATCCCTTGCAGGCTGTGTGGGGCCACGAGGGCTGCTGGCTCCCCAGAGGGAACCAGCATTTTATTTTCAATAAGTTGTTTTTTCTCATGGAGCCTGACAGAAACATGGAGCCCATGCTTTTTTGCAGAGCCCACCTGAAATTACAGTTTCCGCAAAAATCACAAAATTGCTATTTCAGTAGGTCCCTTATGGATGCAGCACACAAGTTGACTCGAGCATGTCCATTACAAAAGAATGATGTTGTTTGGTTCAAGGAGCGTAAGATTTTGGAATATCTTAATGGTTTGTTTAATTCTTCCATCAATATTAAAAAGGACAGAAAGTGTGGTTAGACCATGAATGTCAAACACAAATAAAACTTAAAACCACTCTGAGATAAAAGGTCACTACTTTAAATTTTTATTACAGCAAAGTGATCACAATTCATTTTTACTTTCTTCCTTCTTAAATGATGAATCCATCTTTGTGTCTGGAATACTTCTTTATCAGCCTGCATGACTTGAAAATCAGTGGTTTAATATTATGCCCCCCACTACCTTTGCTTATATGAATACTTTTTTAAGTCATCTGACTATTCACATATGTAAAGCCACTTGTGTGTTTAAGTTTGTAGGATCAGAGTTAGAAGTATGTTCATGAAGAGAGCCAACAAGGACATGAATTGAGTGTCGTTCAGTTTATAATGATTTCATGGTTTTGAACTTGCAGTACTTTTTCCATTTATTGAACTTGAACTTATTTATTGCATACTGTTAACTTTGGGGTAAATTATACATACACCAAAGATCATATTACTCCCATTGAGTGCCAATTGTACATTTAGTGCTGTAAGATCATGAAAAACTCTACATAGATTAATATCTTTAATAACCAGAGGTTATTTATTTCCAGTGAAAATCTTTAATGAATGTTTACAGATTGAAAACTACAAGGGAAATACTATACATTAACCACTGTATTTCCTTAGATAAATGAGAATACAACTTCCCAGCTGTTTTGGCTATTTTCCACTTGGCAAACATTTTCATTCGGTTGTCATTGCTGTGGTTGTTCTGTCTTGAACCCTTCCTTATTTTGTGCACCTAGGTCACTTAATGTCCTTAGTAAAACTGGCACAGCACTTGAAACGTGATTTCTCAGTCAAAAATGAGCTGAAATACCTTACAAATAAAAAAAGCTGTTTAAGAACCTACAGTGCTTAAAGACTATTCTATCTCTGCCTTTGCAACTTCAGAGACTCTCTGAACAGACAAACTGATTATGTCCCACAGTGTGAAAAAAGCTCATAGCCCCATAGGAAGTATATACATTCTACAAGCAATTGCAGTTTTTGGATCTAAGGTTTTGCATCACCCAATTGCAGAAAAATAAAATCCGTCATAAGGTCATAAAATCAAAATCAGACACCCATCCCATGCTCCCTGTGTTCAGTAGTGTTTTGCAACTTTGTTGGGTCCATCCCTAGTAACACTGACCTCTTAGTGTAGGTATTCAGCTCTGTATTTTTACATAGGAGGTAATACTGTATTTACTCAATTAGAAGATGAGGTTTCCCTCCC
>NW_005843380.1:136041-165848 GCF_000455745.1 Alligator sinensis | reverse complement strand
AGGATGATGGGTTTCCCCCCCCATGAAGCGGGGGGGGGGGGGGGGGGGGGAGAAGCCCCGTGCCTTACAATCAAGCACAAGGCAGTGGAGTGGGGGACATGGCAGGAAGCTGTTGCTGCTGCTGTGGCTGTGGTTGCAGCTCTGGCCCCAGCCTGGGTTCAGGCTGCAGCTGAAGCTGGAACTGCAGCTGCTGCCTGCCCACCCAACTGCTGTCTCCGCAGACCTGGCCACTCCTCCCCTGCAGCCTTCAGTCTTCTCCCTTGCACTCCTCCTCCCTCTCTCTGCCCCTCTGCCACACTCTTCCTTACCTTTGTTCTGCATGATAGGCTCTGTCCCTGCTGCAACCTGGGGCACTGAGTCTGGCTCCAGACTGGCCCCATAGCAGGAGCAGGAGCAGGAGCAGGAGCAGGAGCAGGGAGTCGGTACTGCTGCTGTGGGGCCAGATTAGAACAGCAGTGTCAGCTCCATGCCACTGCTATAGGACTGGACTAGAGCCATGCTCCATGCTGTAGCAGGGACGGAACCTGCCAGCCTGGAGAAAAGGTAAGGGGAGAGATGTGGCGGGGCAGGCAGGGGAGAGAGTCTTCAGGAGGGGGGAAGATGGGAGTAAGGGGGGTGGGGACCTGAGTCTGTGGGGGACATAAACAGCAGGAGGGGGAGGCAAGGGGAACAGGGGGAGAGGGAATTGGGGTAGCCTGAGGCTGGGGGCGGGGGGCAGGCACAATGGGTAAGTGGGGGAGGGGGCAGGCAGCAAGGGCCAAGCTACCTCTTTCTCTACCTTCCACACTGCCTGTGCCCCACTGCCTGCCCCATTATTGACCCCTGTGTGCCCTACCAAATGCTCCCCACATCTAGTCATCCTGGAGTAGCCATTTGCTCCATACAAATAAGTCATTACTTGCTCCCCCACCATCTACTGCCTATGGCAGCAGAATTTAATTATATGATTTCAATATTTCAGTAATATTATTGTTGAGATGGGTTTTTGAGGAATAATGGTGATTTTATGACTGTTAAATTTCAGTAATTATGCTCTGATTATTAGTTTCCATTTAGATAATCACTGCAACTTCTCAATGTGTTTCTCGAATTATAAATTCCTCAGTTGCTGTGCTGTTATTACAGTGCTCACTATTCCCAGGTGATCTCTGAGTTGGAGGCAAATACTGAAGTTTCTTCAACTCTGGTTCCTGCTTGTATGGTGGGTCTCAGTAATTATTCAGGCATGGGCAGGGGTGGATCCAGGGGGATGCGTAGTGGTGCAGTTGCATTCCCTGCCCTCCCTTCTTTTGATTCCTGTTTCACCCAAACTTTAAAAACAACTTCCTGGGAGGGGCAGTGGCATCTCTGTTCAGGCAGCACTGAAGGGTTAATTGACTTCATGGCTCATTGCCATTTCCCTAATTCTTGGTAAACTCTTTCTACTCCATAGGTGTTAATGACCCTCTATACTTTTTGATGATCTTGATGTTCCACTATGCAAACTATCCTTTCCTCTGCAATTTTGCTGTCTGTTAGCCATTCCTGGTCCTGTGTCTCTTCTATTTCAAAGTCCTGCACACTGTTTAGCTCTAGCTAAAAATCTTAACTCGGGTATAGAAATGACTGACAATGAAGCACTGGAGGCACTATTAAGATGCTGAAGAAGGCTGTATTTTGTTTTCTAAATCCACATAAGAGACATACATTCACCTATAATGACCACAGGATTAATGACATAATACCTTTTACTATTTGGACTATTTTTGCCTAGTTTGTTGCAGGGGGGCGTTAACTAAATATATAATCTAGCAAATTAATGTACATTCCATTAATTGTGTTTGTTTTTGCCTTGATTTAAAATTGAATAATATAGTACTAGCTCATAGTAAATTGGCAAAGCATTTAGCTTATCTCTAAGTGGAGAAAAATATGTATTTTTTTATGTGATATTATGCCACAACATCTATACCCTCTTTTAAAAATCCTAGATCCACCCATAAACATGGGGCCAAAGTGAAGACATGTTTTCTTCAGACTGGCAAGAGAGGGAAACAATATGCTTCATTTCAAAGTTAAGCACTGTGATTGCTGGGGGAAATCCAATGAGAGAGGTAGGATTTCACAGGCATAGTGCCTGTGGTGTCCTCTGCAGTGTAGTCTTCCATTAACAGCAAGAAGGTAACAGGCAGCATTCTTTTTACTGTAGTTTTTGAGTGGTTAATATGTTCTGGGTGTGTTGTCAGCGAAACAGAAGATATTCATATAAAATGTGAATATACATAGTCCATAGGCAAAGCAGACAGTTTAAAGGGGTCCTGAGTATGTGCTCCAGTGCTGCCCTTGTGCTCTCCTAGGACAAAGAAAGGACTTAACAGATATCTCATTAAGGAGATGGACGCATCTTAGTACTGGCTTGCTTTTATTTCTGGTCATTTCATTGCTTTGTCCTTTCATTTATTTAATAGAAAGTTATTAATTGAGGAGAGTATTGGTTAGTAGATAATACAGTTAAACGTATAGTAGGCACTCCAGCTGGGATGCAGGCAAGTACAGAGGAAAGCATACTGTAACTATTTTTAAGAAAGTCTATTGAACACTCTTCTGTAAGTTGTTATACTACAGTGAATATCTTCTGTAACTTATATAGAATCTTTCTTGGCATAGGATGTTGTAAATTTGGAATGAACCAAAAAATCATTACATTTGTTGTTTGTAGTTTGATCCTAGGACAAATGTTTTGTTTTGTTTTGTTTATTTTAATGATGGACTCTGCAAGAGATTGCTTCTCCCATGCTTCTTTGTAGCCCCTATTTAATAGTGAGTATCTTGAGGGCTAGGGACAGAAGTTACACAGAAACCAGTCTAAGTGATTGGAAACTGTTTTAAACCTGTAACAGAAGTTCAGTGTACATAAACCACTTTGAAAATGATCAAAACTGGCTTAAGATAAACCTGATTGGATATAGTATCAGCCTGAACTGATTTAGTTCAAACCGATTAATGGAACTTCTGTCGCAGATCCCTTCCTGGTTAAAGTTTACTCACAGTCCCCCAGCATCCCGGGATGCTTTGCAAACCATCTTCCTCCCCCCTCCCCCCCCCCCCCCCCCCCCAGCCTGTCACTCACCCCCTGACACCTCAATTTACATTTTCACTGACTGGCTTTGTTTCTTCAGAGGCTTCTGGTTTCCTCACTATACGTTCCATCCAGGAAGAGCAGGGGGCCTTCCCAGTGTGTGTGAGATCTTGGCCTGCCCACCTGTTTCTTGGCTAACTGCCTGTCCCTCTTTTACCTGCCACACCTTGATGGATAACTGATTCAGATGTTTCCCAGGCAGGAGGCTACCCATTTAGGCCCCTGATGACATGCATCCATTCCACAGGCCCATACCTCCCCTAACACTGTGGCCCAAGCTTCGCAGATGGTATCCCAGGCAGCTAAGCTCATCTGGAGCCTCACAACTGCACTGCAACCAGCAATCCTCAGGCCTTTCAAAGATTTTACAGGTCTTGGCTTTCCCTAACCAGGATTGTGCATGTGTGTGGTGGCTGGAGTTTATAAGGCACCTCCTACCCACCTTTCACCAGGGAGGTTTGTGGTCCTGGCATTTTTGGGGGGCTGCCGCACCACCGGCAGTCCCACCAGGCCTCCCAACCCTGGCAGGGTACAGTTTTACGTCATGCCCAGGACCTGGGGCCTCCTCCTTCCCCATAGCCCCAGCTCATACCTCCAAGTTCATCCTGGCATGGGAGCTCAGCAGGGAAATGTTCTTCCCCTTTCATGGGGACAGGGCTTTGGAGTGAGACGGGGACTTCCCTTTGGGCATGTTCCCACTGGTGCCAGGCTGAGGAGGAGCAAGGGCAAAGGGTTTCTGCCTCCTGAGGTGCAGCAGGATCACTGTGGTGGTGAAGTGTTTCACCTCCTTGTCCTGGCTGATCCGCCTTCAGCAGTGGTAGCAGATAGCATACTTGGGATCATCTGCCACCTCAAAATGTTCCCACACTACACTACCCCTCTGCTTCTGGGTTGAGGGTGGGAATCCTGCCTTATCCCCCTCATCTCAGCAGACAGAGACATAACAGGGGAAGCTGAGCCACCTGCCCCACAGCCTCCTCCAAGGTGCCTTCCGGAGAAGGAGACCTAGCTCTAGGGGAACCTGGCGGGTGCGGAACACAAACTCAGATTCCCCTTCGTTCCCCAGAATTTCTTTTGCTAGGGCACTCAGGTTCCCTGCTTTCAGATCCAGCTCCTCCTCTGGCACTGGGAAGCTCACGCTGGGAGATGAAATTGGGGTGAAGGAGACTCATGCTGGTGCTGGTGGCTATTTCTGGTGTTAGGGGATGTGGTACAGGTGCAGGGACAATGGCAGCAGAAGACTCATTGCTGCCAGGAAAGAGGATGTGTCTATGTTTGGGGGGTAGGGAGGGACTTGCAGCTCTCCCCCTACCCGCTCTAGTCCCTCTCCCTCCCCTACCAGAAAACCTGGCATCTGCCTTTCCAGCACGCTTCATAATCTTTGCTGTGCTGGAAAATGTGTGTGTGTGTGTGTGTGTGCAACTGTAATATCTCTTCTTTTCTCAGCTTACTGTATGTGTGTGTAGCTAATATCTCTTCTCTGTTTACTGTATTTGTGTGTAACTGATATATCTTCTTCTCTGTTTACTATATGTGTGTGTGTGTGTGTGTGATGTATGTGCTTTCCTGCACAGTGATGGATCACACTACCAGGGAAAACACAGCTTTCTTTTTAAAAAGTGGGGAAAAAATTACAAGAACAAATAAGAGGTTTTTTGGGGAAGAATATGTTGAAAGAAATGGATTGGATAGGGATAAGTAGAGGGATTCTAGGCAAGGGTAATTAGTAAGCTGTATACAATCCTTTCCAAGAAGAGAGACTAGCAGGAGACTGACTAGAAAGACAAGGCAGTTAAGTAGTACCTTTCAGACACTGTTGCTCAGGCAGAAACAGCTCGCAAAAGGGACAGAAAGGCTGCAGACAGAGGCTTATATACTGTTTCTGCATCCCTCCCCCAGAGCACTATGATTGGAAGGGGAAAGATCAGGGAAAGATCACAGTCACTGGCCAGCTACAGATGTCAGTCTTTCTCCCCCTGCTCTCCCTCCGTCTTCTCAGTTTCTGTTTCCCTGAAAGACTGCCATCTGAATCGCTGAATCTTTTTTAAATTGATTTGGAGGCTTTATTTTTCTCCCGATTCAATTTGGATTTGGTGATTCAACCTCTGAATTGGGCCGAATCTTCTCCGAATCAAATTGGCTACTGAAGCTTTGCACACCCCTAGCTGCAAGCATGCTGAAGTGGGGCCAACACAGCCCAGGGGCTCTCTTTAACCCCTTCCTCACCAGGGGCAAGCTAGTCCACACCATCACAGGATAGAATTCAAAATCATCTTGATAAATTGGAGAACTGGGTTTTTAGCAACAAAAAGAAATTCAATAAAAACAAGCACAAGATGCTACCCCTAAAGGAAAAAAAAAAGACACGTATAAAACAGGGAATGAGTGGCTAGGAAATAACACTGTTGAGAAAGATCTGGGGATTCTTATGAATCAGAGAAACAAGGCTAAAGCAAATTTGGGCTGTGTTAATAGAAGTATTGTATACAAGGGTAGGGAGGTGGTTGTGCCACTTAGAACTGATCAGGTCAGTTCCACTGCATTTGAGAAAAATGCAGATAAAGGGCTTGAAAAGCAAACTGTACGAAGAAAGGTTGAGAGAATGAGGTATATTTAGTCTGGAGAAAAGGAGATTAAGGGAGGCCATGATAATAGTTTTCAAATATTTGAAAAGCTGTCATAAAGAAGAGCTAGAACAACTCTTTTCCTTTGACACAGGCAGGATAGGACATAAAGAAACAGTTTTAAATTGCAGCAAAGAAGTTTTACATAAAATGGTGGGGGAAAAAAACCCTTTCTTAATGTCAGAACAGTAGGACAATGGAATAAGCTGCCTAGGGAAGTTTTGGAATTTCCTTCATTGCAGGTTTTCAAGAGGCTGAATAGGCATCTACCTGAGGTGGTTTAGGAATAAGATATCTTTCATCTGTGCAGAGAATGGGACCAGATGAACCTTGAGGATATATCCAACCCACTCACCATTCAGGTGAGTGTACACATGCAGTTCGTGGGGCCGCAGACCTGTTTGTGGTGCTGCAAATCGCACGTGCTGCACATATAGGTATTTGCCACACTGCTGATTTGCTGTACAGTAGGGTTTTTTGACATTGGGAGTTTCCAGTGTCAAAAAACCCCATGGCAAAAAAAAGTGAGGCAGTGCGCATGGCAGCAGCATGCGCCACCAAAAACCAAAGCCTGGCCAGCCAGAGCCACACTTGAGCTGTTGGCCAGTCTGCTCACTCCTGGATCACTGCCACTGGAACCCCAGGAGGCCCCAGCACCCCAGGTAAAGCTACTAGGGCCAGCCCAGGTGCTGGCCTCAGCCTCCCCTATCCCACCCAGAGCATTTCTCCACAAGCTAACCCCAGGTGCTGGGGTATGTGTCTGGGCAAAAAGCAGCGCCATAAATTTGTGCCACTGCTTTTTTTCCCCATGGCAACTGCACACCCCTGCTCATGGGGATGTGGCCTATGATTCTATAATATCTTAATAGATTTAAGATTATTCTTAGAAAAGCTAGGCCCCAGATCAGCAAAACACCTGGCCATTTGCTCAAAGTTTATTGACGCTTTAAAGCACCCAGTTGGCAATATGGTATGCACATTATTAAATGCTGCATATACTTTTCTTAGCAATTTATTCATATTCACAGTGAAATCCACTCAATTGCTGAAAGGATCTTTTTCCTTTTTCTTTTTTTTTTTTTTTTTTTTAAGGAATTTGATGCTACTCCATGAAAGGCCCATGGAGTAAAGGGATACTTCTTAAATGGACATAACTATCAATAATGCTTTTTAAAAAGTAGAACAGAATTGGAAATTCACTTTGTTTGAAAGAATTTTCATGAGCGGCTACAGGGCTCTGGGAGTGGGACTCAGGGGGTTGGGGGCCCAGGTGGTTTTTTCCTTGATCCTTCTGGTTACGGGTCACAGGTACAGGAGGGAGGGATGAATCGAGACAGTAAACAGAAGACTGTGGCACTGCTGCCACCATGAAGGCTTCGGCTTCTACAACCACAGTCCACTGTTCAGAGAGAGAGGCAGTGGTCTGTTGAGAAGAGACAGCTTTCACCAGGGGAAGAAGCTCTTTTCAGCCAGAATGGCTGACTTGCTTGACCGGGCTTTAAACTAAGCTCACTGGGGGATGGGCGGACAACCATCAGAGCAAGCTCACCAAGCATCAACTGCAAAACCAGCAGGTTAGGATGCTCAAGGGAACCCACTTCTACCTGAGTCCAGGAACAGAGCTTCTCCATGAGTACAAGAAAACCTAGGGCCTCCAAAGGCACACTTACATGCCTGTACACTAATGCTAGGAGTTTGTGGAATAAACAGGAGGAACTGGTCCTTCTGCTAAACAGAAATGACTATGATCTCAGGGATCATGGACACCTAGTGGGACTCCTCCTATGACTGGACTAGTGGTATAAATGGCTATATACCGTACATGAGAGATCGTGCCGAAAAAATGAGTAGGGTGTAGTTCTCTATGTGAAGGATAGCTACATGTCCCTACAAGCTGAGATTGGCACATCAAGGACTGGAGACCCTTTGGGTTAGAATTCAAGGGGGATGTAGTGAAGAGGATACAATGGTAGGAGTCTACTACAGATCTCCAAACCAGAAACAAGTGCTTGACCAAGAATTCACCAGGAAACTGGCCGAGGCTGCATGCTCTTGGTGCATGGTCATCATGGGAGACTTCAACTACCCGTACACCTCATGGGATGAGCACTCAGCCAAATCCAGTTGGTCACAGCAATTCAAGGGGGATGTAGTGAAGAGGATACAATGGTAGGAGTCTACTACAGATCTCCAAACCAGAAACAAGTGCTTGACCAAGAATTCACCAGGAAACTGGCCGAGGCTGCATGCTCTTGGTGCATGGTCATCATGGGAGACTTCAACTACCCGTACACCTCATGGGATGAGCACTCAGCCAAATCCAGTTGGTCACAGCGCTTCCTTACATGCGTGGATGAGCTCTACCTGTCTCAAGAAGTTTATGGGCTGACAAGAGACAAGATGCTGCTGGACCTGGTACTGGCCAAAGGGGATGATTTAATCAGTGGCCTAAGAATCAAAGGGAAGCTGGGTGACAGTGACCATGAGTTGATCACGTTCACTATCCATCGCAAAGCTGGCAAGTCAGCCAGCAGTGCAGTAGTCCTTGACTTTAGGAAAGGTGACTTCCATAAGCTCAGGAGGCTTGTTCTTGAGGCCCTGAGAGGCCATGATTTCACAGGGAGGGGAGTTCATGAAGAGTGATTGCTCCTTAAGGAAGCGATCCTAGAAGCACAAGGGGAGTCCATCCCAACTGTCCCAGCCTCCTGCGGAGGGTTCGGTATTGAGAGTATGGTCGGGGGTAGAAAGGTAAGAAAGGTTTATTGACTTAGCAAAAACACAAGTACGTGTAGTAACAAGACAAACAATGACAGACAAGAACAATTCACATTGGCAAATTATTGGCAGTCCCCTCTGATGCCTGATGTACAACAAGTTTCTCTTTCCACAAAGCTCAGCGAAGTCAGGTGTCCCCGATCAGTGCTGTCCGAGAGGTACTGGGAAGGACCCTGGAATTCAGTCCTTGGGTGCCTTGAGATCCACGGGCCCACTGATCCTGGCCAACAGCTAACTAATTCTTTTCACAGAGCTTTATCTTCCTTCAGAATGATTTATGGATGTTTTAGCTAATTTATAGCTTCTGAACGGTACTGATAACATACAGCCACTCAGATTCGTTTTACTTCAACTGTCCTTAGACTGACCAATAGCAGTACAAGACTTGCATTCCTTTGATAAGGTAAATTTTTACTACGCCACAGGGCCTTACTACTTTAAGGCTTTGCTAAATTTACTAGACCTTATTTTATACAAGGCCTGACTACATCTTAAACTTTAATTAGGCTCTTAGCAACAACGTATAGCTTAATATCTAAACAAATACAGAAAAACACTTGGGCTAATCTTCATAGAGCCTTCAGCAAGCACCTTTATCACACAGACATAATTTCAGCTGTCACACCAACCCATAGGAAAGGTGGCAAAAGGGCTCAGCAACCCCCTTGGCTCAACAGGGGACTCATGGACCTCCTGCGTCTAAAAAGAGAGGCCTATAATGGATGGAGGTCAGGAAAAACAACTAAGAAAGAGTATGCTGCACTGGTCCGCACCTGCAGGGAGCAAACTAGAAAAGCTAAGGAAGCAAATGAACTCCATCTGGCTACACGAATCAAGGACAAAAAAAAAAGTCCTTCTTCAGATATGTGGGGAGTCAAAAGAAAAACAAGGGCAATGTTGGAGCCCACGTAAACCAGCTGGGGCAGCTGACTACAGACATCCAGGAAAAAGCCAAGCTGCTTAACGATTACTTTGCATTGGTTTTTCACCTGCCCAAAGGGACCACCCTGCCTAACTTGATGCAGGATCACTGGGATGAAGATGAACCTATGCCCACCATTGGCATGGCTCTTGTGAGGGAGCATCTTGAGAGGCTGGACCACCATAAATCAGTTGGTCTGGATAGGTTGTACCCAAGAGTGCTAAAGGAACTGGCAGACATCATAGCGCAGTCACTGACGAGCATATTCGAAAACTCGTGGCACTCGGGAAAAGTACCTGAAGAGTGGAAGAGGGCTAATGTGGTGCCCATCTTCAAGAAAGAGAGGAAAGAAGACCCAGGAAACTACAGGCCAATCAGTTTGATTTCAATCCTTGGGAAGATTTTGGAAAAAATTATCAAAGAAACCATTCCTGACAGGCTAACAGAAGGCATTATTCTGAGGGATAGTCAACACAGGTTTGTTGTGGGTAGGTCTTGCTTGACCAATCTCATTTCCTTCTGTGACCAGGTGATGTATCACCTGGACAAAAGGGAAGAGGTTGATGTCATATATTTGGACTTTAAAAAAACCTTTCACCTGGTGTCCCATGATGTCCTCATGGAAAAATTGGGCAACTGCCACCTCGACTACTCCACAGTCTGATGGCTGGGGAACTGGCTCTGAGGTCGGACCCAGAGAGTGGTAGTTGACGAAACTGAATCAACGTGGCACTCAGTGACTAGTGGTCTCCCCCAAGGCTCCGTTCTTGGACTTGTACTCTTTAATGTCATCATAAACGATCTGGACACTGGTGTCAAAAGTGGACTGGCCAAGTTCGCTGACAACACCAAACTTTGGAGAAGAGTCTCCACACTTGAGGATAGGCTGGTGATCCAAGCCAACCTCGATAGGTTTGCAAGGTGGGTGGATGAAAACCTGATGGCATTCAATATGGAGAAATGCAAGGTGTTCCACCTCGGGAATAAAAACCCGTGTCACACTTATAGGCATGGCCATGCTACGTTTGCTAGCACCATGACTGAAGGAGATTTGGGAGTCACGACTGACCACAAAATGAATATGAGCCACCAGTGCGATACCACAGCTGGCAAAGAGGACAAAACTCTGGCCCCTCCTGCTGTACTTGGCCTTGGGAAGGCCGCAGCTGGAGTACTGCATCCCATTCTGGGCTCCACAATTTAGGAAGGACGTGGAGAAGGGGAGTGTCCAGGGGAGTGTCATGTGCATAATCAGAGGGCAAGAGAACAGGCCTTATGTGGAGAGACTGAGGCATGGGGCTCTTCAGCCTGGAGAAGTGAAGGTTCAGGGGTGACTTGGTGGCAGCCTATAAGTACATAAGGGGTGTGCATCAGGATCTGGGAGAACACCTGTTCACCAGAGCACCCCAGGGGGTGACAAGGTCCAACAGTCACAAACTCCTGCAAGACCATTTTAGACTGGGCATAAGGAAAAACTTATTTACTGTCTGAGCCCCCAAGGCCTGGAACAAACTTCCCACAGAGGTGGTGCAAGCACCTATTCTTGGACACTTTCAAGAAACATTTGGACATTTATCTTGCTGGGATCCTTTGACACTAGCTGATTTCCTGCCCCTTGGGCAGGGGCCTGGACCTGATGATCTTGTGAGGTCTCTTCCAGCCCTAATGTGTATGAAATCTATGAAATTTTACTGCCCTGTTCATTACACAAGAACATTCAGTGTGCAGCAATAAAATATAGGGTGACTTTTGTACTGGGGGAATGGGTTTGATAGGTATTACTATCACTGTTGTTTTTCAATTCCTGAAATTAAACTGTAATAATTTTGATAAATGCTCCTTAGATGCAGATTTGAAATCATCAGCAATGTTGTTATACTTGCAATATATTTGAATCTAGATCTCTAGAGTAGAAAATTTAGTCTTTAGGCCACTGGCTGAGTTCAAATTCACACTCAAATAAAGGAGTATCAATTAAGGTATTGCATTATGATGGAGAGAGATGGTCTGATCAGCTACACACAAGAAATATATAAACCATTTACTCAAAGATTTTTTGCAAATCAAAAATTGTTAACATAAAACAACTAATAAAAAGCAAGGTTCAAAATAATTGAAATTCAGTTCACTGTCTCATCTGAAATGCCACCTGCAATGCGATGCGGCGGCTAGTAAAGCGACCAAAACGCTGGCTTGCATCCATAGATGCTTCTCAAGCAAATCCCGGGACGTCATTCTCCCCCTGTACTCGGCCTTAGTGAGGCCGCAGCTGGAGTACTGTGTCCAGTTTTGGGCTCCACAATTCAAAAAGGATGTGGAGAAGCTTGAGAGAGTCCAGAGAAGAGCCACGAGCATGATCAGAGGTCAGGGAAGCAGACCCTACGATGACAGACTGAGAGCCCTGGGGCTCTTTAGCCTGAAAAAGCGCAGGCTCAGGGGTGATCTGATGGCCACCTACAAGTTTATCAGGGGTGACCACCAGCATCTGGGGGAACGTTTGTTCACCAGAGCGCCCCAAGGGATGACGAGGTCGAATGGTCACAAACTACTTCAAGATCGTTTCAGGCTGGACATAAGGAAGAACTTCTTTACTGTCCGAGCCCCCAAGGTCTGGAACAGCCTGCCACCGGAGGTGGTTCAAGCGCCTTCATTGAACACCTTCAAGATGAAACTGGATGCTTATCTTGCTGGGATCCTATGACCCCAGCTGACTTCCTGCCCTTTGGGCGGGGGGCTGGACTCGATGATCTTCCGAGGTCCCTTCCAGTCCTGATGTCTATGAAATCTATGTCTATGAAATCTATGAAAAATATCGTATGTAGCAGCACAGCATCCTTTGTTGTTTCCAAGCAATGTTATTAGGTATGCAAGATATATGGTCAGCTGGCATAAAGAACCATAACTCCATTGAAGTCAGGAGGCCAGGGTAGAGGCACTGGCCTTTGGAATCCGTAATATTCTACAGAAATGCAAGCACATCTAATTCAGTCTTACTTGCATGTATTATGAAAGTGACATTGCGAACATTAAGAATGCTGAGGTATAAATGTGCATAATGGTAAAAATAAATCTTATTGTATTGGGTAGTTTTAAAATTATTTCTTAAGAAAGAGAAATGTTTTCTGGCTAGAATTATCAGTGTCTCTCTTTTTTCTCCAGCTGAAGCCTCATCTATCAAGATGATCACAGATACAGTTTGGATAAAATATATTTGTGCTTTAACCACTAGGGCCCTGATCCAGCTAAGCACTTAGGCTAGGTATAGCGATCACAATGTGCGTTAAGCATGCAAAACGTGCTTTAAAGCCATAACAGAACAGACATCACAGCATGTAAAGCACTTAAAAATGGTGGATCCCTCTATAATTTAACTCTTGGTGGATGTGGTATTAGACTAAAGCATTTTAGGTTAGAGCACTTTTTTGAAGATCTGTACTACATCCATCATACTTCAATGAAGGTCACATTCTGCCACCATCCCGGGGCCCTTCGTTGTGTGGCTTGATCACCTCTGCTGGTGCTCACCCAGAGTAGAAGAAAAATGGCCCAGCTCTGCCACTGAGCTGTCACAGAGAGGAGACAGAAAAGCCTCTGTCTCCACTCTGTACTGTGGTGGTGGGAGGGAAAGGGAAACCTGGAGATCCCCCCGTAAGCTTGCAAACTTGGGTCTTTGTGGCGGTCGAGCTGGTCCACATGGCAGAAAGGCTTTGTTTCCTCCTCACCCCTGGCCCCAGTCCCCAGCTTCTGGCTGCTATTTTCAGGAAGCTTGGGTGGGGCAGGGAAAGGAGCCCCACAGCTTGCTGGCTGGGGTCCCTCGAGGGGGGGTGGAGGGAGGGGGCTGTATCCTTGTAGCAGGTGGGCTCATTTCCCCCACCTCAGCCTCTTGACAACTGCAGCCAGAAGCTGCTGCATGGAGCTGCCTGGCTGGCTTTTTGCCACACTGGGAACTGGGGCAGGGGACAGGGGGAAAGGAGCCCCCTCTGCCACAAGCTCCCCCCCCGCCACAGCTTGCTGGCTGGGGTCTTGGGGAGACACCAAGTCGGGTCCACGTGATAGTGGGGGCTTTCTCTCCCTCCCCCCGCCCCTGGCCCCAATTCGTGGCACAGAGAAAAGCTGGACTGGGCATCCCCACAGTTGTGCAGATCTGCCCTCTTCTTCCCCCTAAGACATCAGCCAGCAAGCTGCGGGGGGGCTCATGGCAGAGAGGCTCTGTGCCGCCCCCCGCTCTCCATGCAGCTGCTGCTGACGGTCACGAGCTGGCTGGGGAGTTAGGCTTGGGACAGCGGCCACCCCACACCTGTTGGCCTTGGCCAGTACAAGCAGGCACCAAGCCCCCACCACTGAATTGTAAATATCTGTTCAGTGCATTCCCACTCTAACATATAGCACTTTAAGTAAAATGGGATAGTTAGAGCACTTCTGCCAGGTGCTTTTTGAATGGCTGTAGTTAACTTTAATCATCTTACAAGAAATAATGGCCACAAGCTAGCAGAAAGCAGATTTAGACTAGACGTTAGGAAGAACTTCTTCACAGTTAGAGTGGCCAAAGTCTGGAATGGGCTCCCAAGGGAGGTGGTGCTCTCCCCTACCCTGGGGGTCTTCAAGAGGAGGCTGCCTATGCAGGGGGTCGGACTCAATGATCTATTGAGGTCCCTTCCGACCCTAGCATCTATGAATCTATGTAACTTTAATTCCATGTGCCTTTGAAGTTAAAGGAAGTTTTCTTGTGCTTAAAGTTATGCTGAAGGAAATATTTTAGGATGTTGTGGCAAGGCTGACATTTAAGCCAAATTAAATGAAAGTACATAATTTTCCCCCTGCTTTCCTCTTGTTTTCTAGGAATATAAAGCTACATCTGTCCCTTCAGTGATTTATGACTACAAATAAGCTTCTGCAGTAATTGCTTCCACCTACTGTTCTGGCTTCTTCTGCTGTTAGTCAATAGAAGAGGAGTGTTGAACGCAAAACAAAGTATTCCTAATAAGCAGCGAAACACCATACAGTATGTTTTGTACCAAACTGAAAGACTTGAAGATCACTGGGGAGTGTCCTTTCTCGTTACTGACCCAAAGTCACATTTCTGATGAAAATGAGGAGGAAAGTGCAGAAGAGTCAAACAGTTCTAGAGCAGCTCTGCCCATCTGCAAAGAAGTCCAGGAAAAAGATGCTCATGGAAACCCACCCCAAAGGAAAACTAGCAGGAACAGAGTGTATCTACACACATTAGCTGAGAGCATCTGCAAACTGCTATTTCCTGAGGTAAATGATTTCAGGATATTGAGAGAACATATTTTATGTAGCCCATTATTTTTATAATTATTATTATTTAGATTTATAGAGAAATACATTCATAGAATGCATTTTAAACAAGCCTTTAGACTGCCTCTGTGTTGAGTTCAAGCTTCTTTTTCTTTCTTTAAGGCTTTGAATAGCTCTGTCTTTGCCTACATTTCTGCTCTCATTTGTTCTTTCTCCCACACTTCCATTTTGTATCCTTCTACCACGCTTCCATCCCTTCTTCCATTTTGGCCGTACTTTTCAAAAGCTTCTCTTCTGTATTTACATTAGAACAGCTACCTTCTCTTCATTTTAATTACTTCTTAAATTTTAAATCTTTACTCCTTCTTCAGATCCTTTTACATAACACACAACAAATAGGGGAATAAAGCCTTATAGGTAAGAATCTTCAATAGCTCTTCCCTCCTGCTTCTATACTAACTTTCTTTTGGGATATTACTTTTTAAAATTGTATTGTCAGCGTTTGATTTAGGGCTTGCAACCCTTACTCCTTCTGAAGTAGTTCTTCTGAAGTCAGCAAAACTACTCAGGTGAGCAAGGAATGCAGTATTGAAGACGGGCCCATTTGGGCCAGTGAGGTTTGCAGTGTGTGGCATTTGGTCTGATTGAAGCAGAAGCTATTTCTTATCCTGTGATTTTGTATGGCACTAAACACAACTTCTTTGTTAAATAAGGACTACAAATATAATAATGATTTTAAAGGTGATTAAGACATATTTCCACAGGCAAAACTTAAAAGGCCTATGACAAATCAAAATAAGGATTTCATATATCTGACTAGATGAGCACTCAGATTCCATACTGGAAAGGCTCAATCTCAATTTAAAAAACAACTGGTAGGACACTTGATTTCCCCCCTTCCCCCCTGCCCTGCCCCGCCCCCAAATACAAAAGTCATAGAAATTGTGCAAATAGTGAAAGATTCAAACTGGCAGCCTCCATTGGTGTCAATGGTAGTTTGGTAGATTAGATTTAAGTTTGAGGGCCTGATTGAAGAAAAGGAGCCAGGCAAAACTGCATCATTTTTTAAATTCACCTGCTTGACCTTCAAGAGACTGAAGTTGGCTCAGTTCCATGGTATGTGTGATGTTGTGAGTACAGTATAGGCTGCGACCTTGCAGAGAATGGAGTTGCTGGTGTCAGTGGTAAAGATGGTTGTCATAACATCTAAGAAGAAAAATGGAAGTTTTGAGTTGTTAATGTGCCTAGCATCTCAAATAGCTAGGACTGGGTATGGAATATATTGCCAAACATTCTGGAATTTTTCCTAAATGTACTTCCAGGTCAGTTTTCACAGGTCTTCCATTGCCTGCTTCCTAGTTATAATTCTCCACTATTTATATTTAATAGACTTTTTACCTCAGCCTGCTGCATTTACATGAAAGACATCCATCATTTAAACACTCCATTGTAGATAAAGGGGAAATTAAATTCTGCAGATGAATGCTTTGGCAAAGTGCCTTCTTCAGTTGATTCTAGAATTAAGATATTCTCTTTCACCCAAGTACTTCTTTCTCATCTATTTATTTTCTTTTTGATAGGTTTTTCCCCTTTTTTAACAAAATAGATTTCTTCTTATATGGAAAAGTGATGTAACACATGCAAATCTTTCATGGAGAAAGACCGTAGACCAGGATTTCATTTGGTGTAAAATACCCTTGTATAAGGTGCAGCCACACATGCCAGAAGAGAAGCTAAGCCAAGGTTTCCACCTCAGGAATTCCAAGTCACTAGAGTCAATGGCATGCTGTTCAAGCATAGCAGTAATTCTTCATACAGTCTGCCACAGAATCAGAATTTGGCAATCGTCCTCATCTCCCGCCTTTCGACATGGCTTGAGTTTGTTCAAAAGCATATTTCTTATTGCCAAGAATAGCTTGTGCTTCCCTGCTTACCAGCAGTGATTTGTCACCTTTGTCTCAAATGAAAACTTCAAAACAAAGGGCCATATCGGTGTCTGTGATCAGTGCCTGAAGCTTCTAGCTGTATATAGAAATCAAGGGTACAATAAACTTTAACTTTTCATCAAACCAAAGGTGCACTAAAATACACATGGCTGTTTTGTTTGTGCACTTGCTTGTTTGTTGGGAGGCAGTTACAGATAAAAAATGAGTTACCAGGAGTTGTATAATGAATGGGACAGCTGTCCTACTGTTCCTGGCTATATCCATGTATGAATTAAATCTTGTTCATTTAAAATTGTATAAAAGAGTTGTTTGAAAAACAAAGCTGTGCTGCCATCCTGTTGTGATGCTTTCTTCTCAGTATCCTTCCTTCCTGCTCCATCTATTGGAAGTAGAACAGGAGAGTGGTGGGGCAAGCCAGATCCAAGAAACCCTGCAAGCAAGGGACTGTGAAATGAGGGTCCATTGTTATTGCAATGGCTCTGTAGCCTTTCTGTGGAGGCTATAGAAATGGATGGAGGCATGGACAACTGAGCTATGCACCATGCAGCTTCACTGCTTCAAAACAACTAGCAGAGCTTGGATATAGAGAGCTATGACCTCTATTTGAGACCAGAGTGTGGATTAGGACAGCAGACTAGACATGCAAGTAGGTATGAGGCAAGTTGGGATTATATCCTCAGGACACCATACCCTTTTTGCATCAAATCCTTTTTACTTGGACTATTTCTAGACTTTCATTCTTAGGATTTTAAGTTATTTTTTTTAAATGTGCAGAGTCAGGCTGGAATTTGCAGCCAGCTGGTAATTCTTGTATTTAAAACTCTTCCTTTTCTTCATGTATGGCTCAAGTTGGTTTCACAAAAACATTCTTAAGACATTATTTGAGGCACCAAACCATATCCATGGCATTTGTTACATTTGAAAACATATTTTGTTATATTTGCACCTTTCATCTTGACCCCCCTTCAATGGGGCTCTTTCCTAAAACTGTCCTGGAAATATTGCAGCACTTAGGGCCAGATTCTAATCCATGTGTTAGGTACTTAAGTGGATTTAAACTCAAAAATGTGATTTTTTTTTTCCCCCTCACACTCTGCTCAAGTCTCTGAAAATCTATTCTCACATCTACTTTTGCAACATAACATCATTTTACCCTTAAGACTGAGTTACAAAAACAAATCAGCAAACCAGGAGGAGAACCCACTCATCTTTTGCATTAATTGTTTGTCTGGGGTTCATGCAGGGTGGTATAGAATTGCATCTAAACACCCAAATTCCCTTACATGCCTAATAGGTAGAAAAGAAGCTGGCCCTTAATGCCCCTAGAAATACCATTGCTTAAGAAGAATGCTTTCATTGTGTTTCACTGAGAGATATATTATGAAGTGCAATTAGTTTTTAGGTGAAGGTTAACTCAAACATGAAAGCACATTCTTGTATTATACAGCTGTATTTCCTATGACAGTTTTGATCTGTAGGGTTAAGTCTTTCCCATTTCTACTTTATATCAATAGAAAGTAAGACTTAGTTACATAGAAATTGGCATATTTTACTGTCACTGTTTTCTTTATTAACACCTGGAAATGAAGCCACATCACCATATGTAGCCTCTGTTAAAATGGTATGACACACAGATCCAGAGGATTTGATTAGAGATTTACTAGAGCTCAAGGCAGCAATGTAAGCCAAGCCCTAAAACTGGACATATTATGCTTTTTAATTAATCTGTCTTTTTGAAAGGAGTATTAGTTCTTAAAAGGCAAACTAAGTCTTTTATTTATAATAATTTACTTCCGATTACATTTTAAGCAACTGAAATTTTAATTAGCTAATTTTCTTTTACATTTCCAGTTTGAACGGTTAAATCTTGCACTTCAGAGAACATTAGCAAAGCATAAAATAAAAGAAAACAGGTATGTTAAAATGGTTTGTTTATGAGAAAAAATATGTAGTAAATGTATGCAAGAGGCAGTGGGTACTGGTTTGTGCAGATGAGGGCTCTAGAGATCTAGTTTCAACTATGCCGATAATGTAGTTTTGTAATATGTGCTTTTGTTCATGTTACTTAATTCCTCTGTGCAACAGTTCATTTAAAAATACTTCTGAGTGGCATAATTGATTGATTGATTGACTAATTAATTAATTAGTTGAAATCACTGAAAGCTACCTGTACTCACGTCACCTATGAAATAAGAGTTCCTTAGATGTTTCTCAGGTCAGGAATACAGAAAATAATCCTCCTCAGATTAGTGGATATTTTAAAAGTTTGACCTTAACATCTGGTTTTTATATGTGCAGGGGAGAATAATATTGAAGTTGGCAATAATATGATTGTTCACAGTAACAACAATACCTAGTCTTATGTGGCACTTAAAGGATGTTGTATTTTTTCAAAGCTCTACAAACATTGACTTATCCAAAGAAAAACCAAACCAAGGTCATGTCTTCACATGCTTTTAATGTGCTGTAAGCTTACTGCACATTAAAATACTGCACAGGAAGCTTTCCCTAGAAGCAGGTCTACACGTGCGCCTGTTGGGAAGAAATTTTGGTCCGATGGGAGCATTTCAGTGCAGGGCTACCCCTTCCCTGCTCTGGCCCCCTACGGCATCCTGGGAGGGCTCCAGGCTCCCCTGGGTGCCAGCCCCAGGCTAGGAGGGAGCACCAGGGTCAGGCCTGGGCTCTGGGGGGTAGGGGAAGTTTTCCTCCTTCTGGGGCAGCTGCCTCCCAGACTCATGCCTCATTTGGCAGATTGGGGTGCAGGGCTGGGAAATTGCCCCCTCCTCCAGCAGCTGTTTCTCCTCCTCCAGCAACTGTCCCCTCCCCCATTGGCAGATCAAGGCACAGGGCTGGGAAACAGGAGCAATTTACTGACAAGGAACTGACCAGGAGCAATTTGCTACTGCATGCTAACGTGCTACTGCACAGTACCTACTGCATGGTTAATCTACTACCTGTATCTACAGGTACTAGCCAACCATGCAGTAGACTCATTAACTGCACAGTAAATGCCACACATACGTAGACAGTGATGCTTTACTGCGCAGTAATTAGTCTACGGTGCAATAAAGTGTCTTGTGTAGACAGGCCCAGACAGTATGTTATAATTGCTGTTTCTTGAATGGATTGGCAATAGTCAGGGAATATTTTCTGGATCTTTAGTTTTCTGCCTTCTTTTGAATATTGGTGTGAAAGAGGAAACTAATAAACACTTCAGTGAGGGTGATACTGAAGACATACCGAGACTTGAGTTGTTATGGTATATAACATATAAATATATTTTCAAGTATTTATTGTGAAGACATGTAGAATAGAGCAATATGTATGTATTGTATTCAAGATTAATTGATATATAGAGATAAATCTTGACCTAAGGTAAAAACCATTCCTTTCATTGATTACCTCTCAGGTCAATGTATTTTGATCTTTGCTTCGGAGTATTTTAGTGGGTCTAATTTTTGTGTTATGTGAATCTGGGATGACTCCAATGAAATAAATAATTTTGTATAAATTAAATTCTTCCTGATAATACCAGTAACAAAGAAACTTTTTCACACCTTAATTTTAATGTAAGTTAATTCAGGGAAGTGTATAATGTCAATAAAAGCCCAATTATATCATATATAGTAGGTTTTGAAATACAACTATGCTGCGAAGTTGAAAATAACAATTATAAGGACAAATGCTAAAAAATATGAGAGTTTTAATCAATTAAGGTCTTAATACTTTGGCCTTAATACTTAATCCAAGTTCAGATCACTAAAGCTTTAATTTATCATAAATGTACAGGGGATGGTAATTTCCTTTCAAGGCCCACATTTGATTTAATGAAAAATTATGTATTTATAAACAAAACCAATCATTACAGAACAAACCTGGGAATGGTATTTCATTTGGCTAGCATTTTTCCAGTGCAGTGCCATCTTCATTATTTTTTGCAGCTGATTTTTTAGATATTTTTTACTTGCATTTGTATGATCTCTGTAGAAAATCTGGAGACAGAGAAGATTTTGAAAAAGCAGTCACTGAACATGCAAATTCAGCAGGTAATGTAACATTGTTTAGTTATGTCAACTAGCCACTGATCTTGTTACCAGGAAACAATGTTTTTCATTATTATATGTGCAGCTGCCATGTTGGCTGACAAACTGGGGACACAACTGAGGATTCCCACAGCTAATAGCATGAGTTGTGCAATGTGATGTGACTATCAAAAGGTAGATAGCTGTAATAGCCTCAACCTCTGCAGATTAGGTTATAATAGCTGGTTAGAATGTTTCAGCTGAAACTGAAACCTGGATTTGTTCAATGTTGTATTGCCTTCTAAAGAGCAGCCAAGCTATTCTAGTCTGCAGAATTGAGACCAAGTTTGAATTGAAACATGTTATTCCTTGTGTTTGTGTGTTACACTAGTACTAGATTGACCAAACAAGGCTATTTTTACCAATGCTGTATTTAGGATTTGCTTAATGACCAAGAGGTAGGTGCTATGCAAATATATACTTTTAGTCCCCTTGTCAAGAAAGCTCCAGTCAAGATTGTCTGTCTCTTCATCTGTGAAGGAAAAGTGGAATTGGATAACCTGTGGTAATGAAAGCCACCAAGTCCCTGTTTTATAGGAAGTGATTCTTACATTTTTGGCTAAGCCATGATGGGTCTCCCATACCAGAGTCCTTTGGTAGTTGTGCAGTGTTGAAGAAATATAATGCTAGAAGTACATGGCTGTAGTTGGGTGAAGGGAGAGAGAGTGAAATTCATTGCCATTTTTTGTGTGTAGTATGTTGCTCAAAAGAGCCCATGTGAACATATTATGGGTCTATGCTTACAGGTGTTCCAGTGGATGTTGCAAAGGAATCTCTTGGTGAAGAGCTCTTTAAAATATGCTATGAAGAGGATGAACATATTTTAGGAGTTGTTGGTGGAACTCTTAAGGATTTCTTAAACAGTTTCAGTACCCTTCTGAAGCAGAGTGGCCATAGCCAAGAAGGAGTAAAAAAGGACAGACTTGAAGAAGCCTCCATATTATGTCTGGAAAAAGATCAAGACTTTTTAAATGTGTACTATTTCTTTCCTAAAAAAATAACTAGTCTCATTCTTCCTGGTATTATTAAAGCAGCAGCTCGTATTTTATATGAAACTGACGTGGAAGTGACATTGATGCCTCCTTGCTTCCGTAATGAATGCACTGAGTTTATTAACCAACCATATTTGTTGTACTCTGTACAAGTCAAAAGCACAAAACCTTCCTTATCTCCATGTAAACCACAGTCTTCATTTGTAATCTCTGCTTCTTTGTTTTGTAAGACCTTTCCATTTCATTTCATGTTTGACAAGGATATGGTTGTTCTACAAATTGGTAATGGGATAAGGAGACTTATGAATAGGAGAGAACTTCAACCAAAAACAAACTTTGATGAGTATTTTGAAATTCTTACCCCCAAAATAAACTGCACGTTTAGTGGGATTATGGCAATGCTGAATATGCAGTTCACTGTACGAGTAAGGAGATGGGACAGTTCTGTTAAGAAGTCTTCAAGGGTAAGAACTGTTTTCTAGCCATTTACCTTATAACACCTTCCTTTCTTTTTCTCTTTTGATAGGTGGAAGGCAGAGTTATAAATCAGTGGCCACCAGAAACCAGTCACAGTGACGAAATAAAACCTGTAATTTTATATTGTTTGCTTCCCAACAGCTAATACAATAAAAATGACAACAACAAAAGCATACTAATAATAGTAATAAACACCATATAGCCTCGAGTTTCTGGGGAAGATCGTAAACTAAGCTTTCACCTCTAGTTAGATGTAGAAAGTTCTGTAATACAAAGCAGGCCAAATTCTGAAGCCCTACCCCCATCAAAAGTATTTTTTACTTCAGTGCATATATTAATGATTTAAATTTGGTCCTTTATTGTTTTGTTTGTGTTGTTTTGTTTTGTTTTGAAGAAAATGTTGAACTGTGAGGGTAAAGAGACACTTTTGTATTGGAGAAATTGTATTAGATTGATGACAGATCATCTCTAGAATAGAGAAAGTAGCTTCAACCCACCCCATCTTTGATCTGGAGAGAACACCTCGAGGATTAAGCAGGTAGAACACACTCAAGGCTAATTCAGTCTTTGATATCTTTGCTATGAGAGATTCCTATGAGTTCTATGTGGTGACTCTTTTTAAGTATTATGGACTGGAACTCTGGCAAATGGACTGTGACAACACAGGGCATTGTAAAATCAAGACAACAATATTTCATCATTATTGACCTATGCCAAATTCAAACTGACGACTTGTAGGTGAAGATCACTAAAACCCATTACCATTTTGCCATTTAGCTGCACCATCCCAAGAACCTTATTAAAGACAAATATTTAAATTTTAGTCAGCTTTTACCTTTGCGAAATGTTCAAAAAAGCGGGGCTACTATATGTACTTTATCTAAGGTCTTTATTAGTAAAAGCAAGATCTTAAAGACTGCTTTGGTTCAGTTTCCAAAAGCATTTATGTCATTAAAGCAACATAAAGAGAGCTCTGGAACACCTTCATATCCTATACATGATAAGTATAAAAGAACAAAATAGTTAATAAAATACATTTTCTTTATTTCAGTAGGTAATTAAAATGTAGAATCATAGATTCATAAGGTTGGAAAGCAGAAACATAATTAATGAGTTTTGTGTCCTGGGCAAAACGTCCATGGGGCTGGGGGGAGAAGGAGAGTGGTTTTACTTGAGCAGGGTGCCCAGCACATGGCTTCTTTGGCTGGACAGTTGGACAGGCCAGGGTTGCTACAGCCCAGCTCCTTTGGCTGGGTGGTGCAGCATTGCTGCATCAAAGACTGGCAGTGGCAAGGGGTGCTATTCTGGCGCTACCTCTAAATTGGAAGGGAGTTATGCTACTGTTGGAAAGGACTGCAAGGATCATGTGGTCCAAAGCACTACACAAATGCAAGAATGCTGTCAACTCATTCTCCTGCCTCTTGGAAACCTCTACTAAAGATTCTACAACTTCCTCAAGCAGGATATTCCACTGCCTTATTATTGTAACATATGCTGTTCTTTATACTTAGGCCTCTTCAATTTTAATTTGCATTAGTTTGCAAAGTTACTGTCTTAAAATACAAAAAGATTTCTCTATTTTTCCTCATATACAAAACAACTATGCATAAAACAGGCAGTGTAGTCAATATAATCAAATTCAAAGATTGCATATCAATGTGTATATATAATAATGGGCAAAACTGCTCTTGATGATTGGTTTTTTCCTAGTAAAAACTAATATCTGCGATACCATATAAGTCTATATTTTTTCAATCATTATTGGTTTAACCCTAGTGCCAGAAGCCCTTCCATAGCTTTAATAATTCACTAAACCCATTTAATGGCTTCAATAGAGCAATGGCACAGAACCACATTTTCTATTTAGTGAATTATTTGAAACAGAACAACTGAGAACCAGACTGTTTCTTGAATCATACCGCATACCATGCCTTCCCTGAGTCCTCCCATTTCAAACCAGGACAGTGGATGACATGCTTCAACTCTTCTTTCTTTACTCATTTTAGGTCATGGATCTTAAAGGCCAAATGATCTATATTTTTGAATCCAGTGCTATCTTGTTTTTGGGATCTCCTTGTGTGGATAGATTAGAAGATTTTACAGGTCGTGGACTGTACCTTTCAGATATTCCAATTCATAATGCACTGAGGGATGTTGTTTTGATAGGAGAACAAGCCAGAGCTCAAGATGGACTGAAGAAGAGGTTAGGAAAACTAAAAGCTACTTTGGAGCAGGCCCACCAAGCTCTTGAAGAGGAGAAGAAGAAGACAGTAGATCTTTTGTTCTCAATTTTTCCTGGTGAAGTCGCTCAGCAGCTCTGGCAGGGACAAGTTGTGCAAGCCAAGAAATTTAGTAATGTCACAATGCTGTTCTCTGACATTGTCGGATTCACTGCCATCTGTGCACAGTGCTCACCTATGCAGGTTATCACCGTGCTTAATGAGCTCTATACTCGCTTTGATTACCAGTGTGGAGAACTAGATATCTACAAGGTAGAGAACGTATTGCATTTTTATGTCATTTTGGGGCAGGGAGGGAAGGGAGACTACAATGGTATAGAGAATGATAGGACTTGAAAAATTATTTGAATACTGACCTTAATTATAATAAGATCATAACATGGAGGGAGGGTGAGGACGTGGCCAAGCTACAGGCTTCTAGAAGTGGCCTTTCAAAATCTTCATATAGCAAAAAGGTAACAAATACTTCTGTACTACCCATGTTACCCTGCTTTTCATCAGGAGCTACACCAGAACTGCCCAGGAGCTGCATGCAGCCCATTTTTCAACCTCTTCTATAATATAATAGGTTACAAAGTAACACAGAGATTGATAACAAACAATCAGCTGATTGTGTAGCCACATGAGAAACTTAATGGAAGTTAGAGACCATGGGTTAAAATTCTGCTGTCACCTATATTGATGTGAACATGGAGTAAACAACTGATCAAAGTAAGCCCAAAGTCCCACAGCAGGTGAGGAGCAAAAGTATTTTAATGTAATAAATGCATTGCCACCATCACAGATCACCAACATATGTCATTCTTTGCAGGCTTACTTGCAAAATGATCTTTGCACAACTTGGCCCAGTTAGTAGAATTCTAGCTAAAGCCAACAGGACTTTGGCTTCAGGGTGCGGTCCACTGACAGTACTTAAGCCCATGCTGTGTGTTTTCTTAATTTAAAGCTGCATGTACAGTAAGAACCAAATGTGTTTGTTCAGGTGGAGACCATTGGAGATGCCTATTGTGTGGCTGGTGGTTTACACAAAGAAAGTGAGACACATGCTGTGCAAGTAGCCTTAATGGCTCTGAAGATGATGGAGCTTTCAGATGAGGTGAAGTCTCCCCATGGAGAGCCTATTAAGGTTGTACATTTTATCATACATCTATACATTTTGTTTCTGTCTGTCATCAATGAACTGCCATTTTATATGATATTTAATACATTAGGACAAACTGGGAAATAAGTATGATTAATTTCACAATTGCTTGATGGTGTATTTTAATGAATTAAGGTTTGTGAAGAAGACAAAACCAAAAATCTAAGAATCAATTTGGAGGACCTAAATGTGCAGAATTCAATAGCAGGACATTGTCATACTATTGTCATCATTTCAGGAGCAATAAAGTTACCATGACTTGCAATATTCTATTAAAGTATTTTAATTAGAGGAGTAAACCCCTGTCCCTGTTAAAAACTGAGAAAACAATATTTAGAAGGGTCTCCTTGAGGGCATCAAATAAATATGAATCACCAAAAGAACAACTGTAATCCTGATTGCAGCAATATATAAATCTTGACATGATATTGAAAAAATGTTATTGACATAAGAGGTATCTCTGAAACATGGTGGAATGAGGAAAATCAATGGAATGCTGCAATATCAGGATACAAGTTATACAGGAAAAATACACTAAGTCATAGTGGCGGGGAAGTGGCACCTTATATCAAAGACTGCATAGAATCAAATAGGTAGGGTAGATTTTTCAGCTGATAAGAGAGGTACCATAGAATCTCTATGGATAGAAATTCCGTATTTCAGTAGACAAAAAGTACATCTGGGGTTATACTATTAACCCCCAGATCAGGATGACAGCAGAAAGATAGAAATGGTAAGGGAAATGAGAGGCTACAACAGCAGAAAACACAATAATAATGGGGGACTTCAGCTATCCTCAAACAGATTGAGTCAATTTAACATCAGGCTAAGATGCACAGACCAAATATCTCGAAGTCATAAAAGACTGCTTTCTGGAGCAGTTAATTCTGAAACCTACAAGAGGAAAGATTGTTCTTGACTTAGTCCTAAGTAGAGCATAGGATTTGATGCAAATGGTAAGTGTTACTGAGCCACTCTGCCATAGTAACTGCAATGCAGTTGGGTTTCACATCCATGTAGGAGGAAAAAGAAAATGTACCACAGTAGCCTTTAATTTTAAAAAGGGAAACCACCAAAATGAGGAAGCTAGTTAGATAGAAGTTAAAAGGGGCCCTCTAGAAGGTGAAGAACATGGAAAAAGCATAGGAACTGCTTCAGAACATCATATTGGTGGCACAGAGAAAATGCATACCACAAATAAAAAGAAATGGAATGCAAAGCAAAAGAAAACAAGCATGGTTTAATGGCAGAGCTGCAGAGGCAATAAGCAGAAAAAGGCTTCTTTCTGGAAGTGGAAATCAAATACAAATGAGGAAAATAAAAAGCATAAATTCTGGCAAAACAAATGTAAAATTGTAAGACAAGCTAAGAAAATTTAAGAAGAAACTTTCTAAAGCAGGGGTGGGCAATTATTTCGAACAGAGGGCCACTTACTGAGTTTTGGCAAGCCGTCGAGGGCCACGTGACAGGTAGCCAGGGGCAGATAAATATTAATTTTCTAAATTTTTTAGGGGCCCTGAGGGCTGGATAGAATGGCCTGGTGGGTCGCATCTGGCCCCCAGGCCACATTTTTCCCACCTCTGTTCTAAAGATATGAAAGGTAACAATGAAAAATTCTTTAAGTACATTAGAAGCTAAAGACCTGCAAGGAAGTCAGTTGGTCCTTTGAATGATCAGGTTGTAAAAGGGGCACTAAAGGATGACAGGGCCATTGCTAAGAAATTAAATGCATTCTTGGTATCTGCCTTCACTGTGGAAGATGTTAGGGAAATTCCCTCTTCAAATCTACTCCTCTCTGGGTGCATCTACACGTGCCAATTTAAAATACGTTAGCTTGATTTAAGGCACATTAAGGGCACACTTCTACATGTGCTCGCCCTTAATGCACCTTAAAAATGGTGATTTTAGGCTATTTGTGCCTAAATTAGATACTTGCAAAAGCAGGTATCAAATTTAGGCATGAATAGCTAAGGCACATTAACGCATATGTAGACGCATTAAGGCACATTCGTGTTGTGTATGAACTGACTAACTTTATTCCCACAGTCCACGCACACGGTATTAATGGCTTTAACACATGCATGTATAGATGCAAACCTAATTTGCCTTAATGCGCATTAAGCTAATGTGCATTAAATTTAGGCCTCCTTAAATGCATGTGTAGACACAACCTGTAGGGACAAGTCAGTGGAGCTGACCCAAACTGAGGTTTCAATAGATGAGGTTACAGAAGAAATTAATAAACTAAACAGCAGCAAATCACCAGGACCTGATGGCACTCATCCTAGGGTCTTGAAGGAACCCAGGTTGGAAATTGCCCTGCTCCTAACTATAGTATGCAAACTATCACTAAAACCAGCCTCGGTACCAGAGGACTGGAGGGTTGCCAATAAGACTCCAGTATTCAACAAAGGCCCTAGAGGGGATTCAGGGAATGATAGGCTAGTGAGCCTAACTTCTGTTCCTGGAAAACTGATAGAAAAATAATTAAAAAAAAGAATTATTCAGTACATTGCTCAATTTGTCAAAGGGAAATCATGCCTCACCAACCTACTAGAGTTCCTTGAGAGTGTCAGTAAGCAGGTGGATTAGGGTGATCCAGTTGACACAGTACATTTGGACTTCCAAAAAGCCTTTGACAAGGTCTCCCATCAGAGGCTCTTAACTAAGTTAGGCAGTCGTAGGATTACAAGGAATATCCACTTGTGGCTTAAAAATTGGCTCAAATTAGAAAGCAAAGAGAGAGTATAAATGGTTAGCTTTCAGGATGGAAAGAATTAAACAGCGGGGTCCCACAGGTATTTGTTTTGGGCGCAGTGCTGTTTAACAAATTCATAAATGAGGTGGAAAGGGGAGTGAGTATTGAAATGGACAAGCTTGCTAATGACACAAAATCATTCAAAGTGGTAAAGACCAAGGTGGACTGTGAGGAATTACAGAAGACAGTGCCCTTGCAGCCAGCACAGCTCTCTTGGCCATGGGATCAGGACCCTTCCCAATCCCCCTATGAACAGGAAGATAGCTGCCTCTGCAGCCAGCACAGCTCTCCCAGCCATGTGGGGATTGGGACCCATCCCAATTCCCATGTGGCAGGGAGATAGCTGCCCCTGCAGTTGGCACAGCTCCCCTGCATCAGGGCTTAGCCAGGCAGCAGCGGGCCTCTTGCTGCCTGGGCTGACTGGGAGCAAATTACTCCCAGTCAGCGTCTACAGATGCACTACAGCACGTTAGCTAATGCACTGTTTATCTAGTACCTGTATGTGTTGGTACTGGCAAATGGTGCATTAGACTAATGTAATGCTCAGTAAGTCCTGCGCACATGTAGACAGTGACGCTTTACTGCACATTATATTAGTCTATTGCACAGTAAAGCGACTCATGTAAAACTAACAAAAGGAAGTTCTTTTTCACACAGCATGTAATTAAAGTGTGGGACTCATTGCCACCAGATGTTGTGTAAGCTAACAGTTTAGCCAGATTCAAAATGGCATTGGACAAATTCATGGAAGAAAGGGGCATCAGTAGCTATTGAGCATGACAGGAAGTGTCACAAACTCTGAATTAGAACTTCCTACATCATAAATGCTGGACGATGCAAGTGAGAGAGGAACAGTGGAAAAAAATCTGGTCATACTCAGGGGTATAGGCTGTAGCCGTGTTGAACTAAGGACATAGACAAGGTTGTTTGGGTGAATCTGATACCTTTTATTAGACCAACTTAAACAGTTGGAAAAAAAATTCTTAGCAAGCTTTCAGGTTTAAAAACCCTTTGACAGGCTGAAATAGCAGATGCAGTTAGTGTGTGCTCTTCCTGGATGGAATGAATAGTAAAGAAGCCAGAGGCTGGTATGCATGCAAGATGGTATGCATGCAAGAAGGTATGCAAGATGGTATGCATAATGCAAGTATAATATGCAAGTAATTTACATCTTCACTGACTGGCTTTCTTGCATGCATACGAGCCTCTGGCTTCTTTTCTATTCATTCCATCCAGGAAGAGCAGACACTAACTGCAGATGCTTCCTCAGCCTGATGAAGGGTTTTTAAACCCAAAAGCTTGCTGAGAAAATTTATTTCCAACTATTTAAGTTGGTCTAATAAAAGATACCAGATTCAGCCAAAGAACCTTGTCTAGTCATACCCAGTTCACTTTCTCTTTTAGCATCCACTCTTTGCTACTATGTGACACAGGACACTGGGCAAGATAGACCTATGGTTTGACCCAGTAAAA
>NW_005843380.1:129634-136017 GCF_000455745.1 Alligator sinensis | reverse complement strand
GCATTCCTGTGCTCTTATTGACAGATTTTTTCAGTTATGTATTAAACAATTAAAATAAAATTACAGTCTATATGAAGTCAATACCTCAATTGTGTTATGAATCAGTAGATTTATAACATACAAAGCCTCAGTTCAAAAGCACATGTTGCACTTTAAACATGGTTTTACATCTCATTGAATGAAATGAATGAGATTAGAGGGAATAAATGTACTCCTGTGCATGATGACAGTAAAGGGAATGGTCAGTTATTTTGTCATTTTCACAAAGATCTGCAACATTTGGCCCTGCTCCAAAACATGGATGTGTAGATTTGTATTAAATTCAGTATGTTTTGGGTGGGACCCTATTTTAAGTAAGTACACAGGCCTCTGACTTCCTCCAGGCCTCTGACTTCCTCTTCAATGTTTTTTTTCCTTTTCAACCACATTTTCCAGTTTTTGTTTATTAATTCATTTTTAAATTTATGCCCCGCCTTGCAATTTTAATTTAAAGCAAATTACTATCTAAGGCTAAATAAATGTTTATTATGTTTATTAAGATGATGGCATGATCTTTATTTTATCAGAGAATAAAGCCATGCCATAGAATCAACCAGTGCTTATTGTAATTCACACTCTTGAAGGTAAAAATAAAATATAATCAGGATGCAGAAAACATTTGATGGTATTCAATTAACAGGTTTATACTTTATAGCATAAACTGCCATAGTTTGAGTTGAGAAATGCTATTACACTTTTAAAATTGATTTTAAAATGATGTAATATACAAAATATAATTTGCATTGCATTAGATGATACACACTTGGAATGCAACTGAAGTTGCCTGTATTTTTTGTCTCTTCATGGAAGCAGTAGTGGCTTTGCAGAATAAAAATTCTAAGACAGTCTGCTTTCTGTAACGAATTTTCTGAGAAAAAAAGCCTGACTGCAAATTATTATTTTAAACCAGATTACTATTTAATGTGCATACCTTAATAATTGGCTAGCTCTTCTATGTGGGTGGATGTTGCTCTTGTTTCAGAGAGAGAGGATTTTCTATTTAAAATTATACAGATTATGAATTTAGCCCTTATTGGAGGTGTGGAATTGAGAGCTCTGTTGATGCAAAGAGATGGAACAGCACAGGCAGTAACAATGCAAACTTTCCAGTACCGCCCTGCTGCTAACTCTGAATCCTGTTCTGAAAAGACCAGATAATAGGTTCTAAAAAGGGAGACAAATCAAATAGATGAAACAAAGGCCAGCATCAAATAAGCAAAATATGCAAATCCTAAGACATATTTCAGAAGACAGGGAAACTCTCACATACTCCTGCAACCTATACCTTTGGTACTGTGACTATTTCAACAGTTATACAAATCCCTCATTTTAGTAACCGTTCAGGATAAGGATTGGCTCTAAGGACTGAGTTGGTCAGGCTGGGGGGTGCAAAGTGGGGCTGGGAGCAAGCCATGGCTAGACGAGGCGCTTACCGACGGCAGCGACGACTCTGGACACAAGCCGGGCCCTTCCTGTGGATCGCCCCAGCTGCGAACCCTAGTTACCCAAAACCAAGACTACTTTGAATTTAAGAAGACCCCCCAAGTAATTATTATATACCTGGAAAATGTATAAATGTGTTATAATTTTCCATGTATAGAATCTAACTTTTGGAGGGCTGTCTTAAATTCATTTCCGGCCCCGCTGCACCAAGGCAATTGGTAACAGGGGCAGGCAGTTGGCGGGGTGAGGGCCTGACCTCTGTCCCTTGCCTCCTGCCACCAGTGCTCCCCATCACTTGCCTTCCCCTGCTGCTTGCCCCCCCGCCTACCCATCAGTTTCCCCCCTGCACTCCTGCCCTCTGCCCCCTGGTGCCTGGGCACTCTGCATATAGCCCTGCCCCTGCAATCGCTGCTCCATGTCCTCCCTGCATCTCCAGCTGCTGTTTATCCTTCCTGTCTCTGGCTCAGACTTGGAGCACATGTTCACTCTGGCTCTAGCCTGGCCATGCAGCAATGGTTGCAGCACCAGGAGCTCTGGCCCTGAGGCTGGAGAAAAAAACCCTCATGTTGGATAAAAGTAAATACAGTAGGTTGTATTCTAGGAAGGCCCATCTCAACAGAGTTCAGCTGGGAATTTGGTCTATGCATTGCCATTTCCTTTCTTTAGAGCTTATTTTACATCCCTGAGGCCCCCTGTGCACATGCAGGTAAAGGCACAATGGGATCTAATGCGAGATCCATGCATGGCAGGAGGTGTGTTTGTGGGATTTTGCATTAGATCCCATTGTGCCCTTTTGCTGATTGGCAGGGAACCTGGTCTCGGACTCCCCCTGCACCAGCAAGAATCAAGGCCCTATATCTGGGAGCCCTTTAGTTGAGGGGCTCCCAGCTGTGGGGGCACCCCACACACCAGATGAATGGAATCGCATGTGATCCTGGAACCCTGGGGGTTTTATGCACCCCAAGGCTGGGTGATCATGGCAGCTGTGATGCCCCCCCCTCAGGCCTGGGGGTTTCTTGCAGAGTTGGAAGCTGCTGGGGCTGAGAGTCCCCTCAGTTATGAGACTCGTAAGCCCCAGCAGTCCTTAGTGCACCTCTGCAGCTGGGAGCCCTGTCAGCTGTGGGGGCTGCCTGTCCTAGGGGAGACCCTGCTACACATGCAAATTAAAACACGTGCAAATTAAAGCTTGATAGCAACCGGCTATAAACTCAGTACACATTTTCAAGGTCTAACTTTATAGCCGGTTGAACCTTTTTATGGCTTGATAGGTATTTTGCACATGTAACTGGTCTTGGGGTAACTGCGCAATTAATCAGTTAATTGTGTGATATCTGTAATGTATAGAGGGAGTCCAAAAAAAACCCCAAAAAAACAAAACCAGAACTGCTTACATCTTACCTTTCTACCAGCTCACCTCTTTACTGTACAGCACCCCTTGCTCTAAATATTTAGAAAAGCATTTCAGATTTATGACAATAATTCCTGATAATAATAGTATGATGTAATTCCTGGATCAGTTTAGGGCTGGATGATGTCAGTAAGACCGTGAATGGTGATTTGATTTTAATGGACTGAAAATTTAAGCAGTTTAGTCTTTCCTTAAGCAAGCTTATGGCCCTCTAATGATAATAGAACATGTCTTAAAAAATTACAAGCCCACCACTAAATATGAGCACCTCTAAAATATTTTCATTCAAAGGTGAAGTACTAAAGCTAACTTGCTGTAAGAATATTATTACTATACCTAATAAAAGCTGCTTTATGTCTTTCATTTAAAGATGCGTATTGGTCTCCATTCTGGGTCTGTCTTTGCTGGAGTTGTTGGAGTTAAAATGCCACGTTATTGTCTCTTTGGAAATAATGTAACTCTTGCCAATAAGTTCGAGTCCTGCAGTGTACCTAGGAAAATAAATGTCAGTCCAACAACTTACAGGTACAGTACTTAAAATTCATCTAAACTTGTGACAGTTTCTGTAGTACTTTCTCAATTGTTGTCTTCATTTTTTTTAACAAAGTTCAGAACAAAATGCTGAACAAAATTCAGTTTTGTTTTCCTGAGATTTTTTTTTTGACGGTATAGCTCATGATTGCATCATTTAGCCAGGAACCATCCAGCCAGTAGCAACAGCAAAGGAAAGAGTGAGAAAGAATATGTATTTTTCCCATGTCATATTTATTACAAGTAACAACTCAGAATAAATAGAATACATTTTGCTATTGACCTTGAAGTTTTACATGTCTGGCTTTTTTTCTTCCTCTTCTGAAGTCTGATCCATGCTGAACTAAATAATTTCCAGTATGAGTTGGGCACCTAACTGACTTAGGCTCCTTTGAAAATAATAATAAAACTGAACAACAGATATCTCCTTAAGAAACCATTTCTAGTGATTGATAAACTCATTAACTGTTGCCAGATCTTTTAATTTTGTTTAGGGAGGATAAGTAAGAAAATTGTGATAAAGCAACTGTGCCAGTACCTGGTTTATTCAGTTTTCTGGGCCCTAGTTCAGTGAAATTTTAAGCTTTCATATGACACCTAGACTGGACTGGTCAATGGTCTTCTAATAAAGAGTAAGAAAGAGATGACTATGCTGATTTTTTTAGTTAGCAGTCCTTGATATAAATGACCACAAGGTATTGTTGACTCTGCTATGAAAACTACTGGAAGTGAATAGGGTTGCAGTTAAGTTGTTCTTTTCAGTGACCAATGTGTTTGGTCATTATTTGAAATATGAAACGACTCCCTCGTGAAACAGAGCACAACTCTAGTCCTCTCCCTGATACCTTTGTAATATAGGGAAATAATTCAGATAAAGAAACAGGTGTCATCATTGGATGGAATTGAGAGACTGGTGGAAATGATTTTTCTTCCTATTAAGAAGAAGACTGGTGGAAATGATTTTTCTTCCTATTAAAAAGGAATAATGGATTTGTATATTTGTGCCTCTGGTTCACAATATAGAAATCCCTGTTATAGTCCTAATTATTTCTGGGTGTCAAGAATGGGGGCCAAGAATGCTTTTTTATCTATATGCATATATCAAGTCAATGGTAAGTGATGTCAAATATAGTCTTCAACACCATTATTTCCCAAGTTTGTCACATTTGGATTGGATTATTGCAATGTATTTCATGTAATGTTACACCTGAAGACCACTTGGAAATGTCAGCTAGTCAGAGTACTTCTTCCTGGTTTCAGTATATCAAGATAAGCCACTGTACTTTGTATTTAATATATATTGGCTTAAAAGGAAAGAGGACTAGGCAAGTTTCTGATCCACTGAGACAAGGGTCCTGGTTAGAGCATGGAGTCCCTTTGCTTCCAGGCTTGGTGGCTTAAGCACTGTATTAAGACCCTTTTGGTATTTCTTTGATTGAAAGGTTTATTCGGGTGCCAGGCTTATAATCTAATTTGATTTACTAGCTAATGTTAAATAGATTTTTAAAAGTATTTACAGCAAATATATTGCCTTGTTTTAATAGAAAGAGAGACTATGTTTTGGTTTGATAGTCTCATAGACCACTAAATCACTCAGTAATCAAAGGGAATGCCAGCTAAGCAGGATAATTTATCTGTTCATTGGATAACATAAAGGTGTTGAAACAGAACGTGTCCTGATTTACAAATCATGTATGAAGAAGGTTGATAGAAGTTTTCACTAGTTACAACAATTTAATGTTTGATTTAATATTTAATCAAATCCTTTTAATTTTCTCATAGGCTGCTTAAGGAGTATCCAGGTTTTGTGTTCACACCTCGTTCAAGAGAAGAACTTCCTCCAAACTTTCCCAGTGATATCCCTGGGATTTGTTATTTTCTGGATGCTTATATTCAAGGAACAAATTCAAAGGCCTGGTTTCAAAAGAGAGATTTTGAAGATGGTAATGCAAATTTCTTAGGCAAGGCAACAGGAATAGACTAAATAGCACATACACACATTTACAAAATAATTTTATATATATTTTCAGTTTTGTATACACTGAGAATAAAAATTATATGAAATACGAAAGCACTTTAGATTGTTAACACCTGAAAACCAGTATTAAAATTTCAGGAAGTGTGTCACAGACTACATTTTATTTTTGTTTTCCATAAGAAATACAGTCACTAAATATTTCAACTTCACTGTTTTAAAATGTTGTTTTATAGTATTTTGTTTGCCTGTGATAATTTGTAAGTATTACATAACTATTTCAATCCTACTTGTTTTGCAAATTCAAGATGTGTTGTACATATACTGTTGCAGGAATTGTAATGCACAAATGATGCAGCCACATGCAGTATTGTGAGTTGCACACACCAATGCTTATTAAAAACAGTCTATTTAGTTGTTCGATCAGAGAAGTATCCATAAACAATTATAACTTTTATCATAATCTTCCATTGCATCATTACGTCCTTTGCGTGAGTCTTATGAGATATGGACCATATCCTACCATGTGCTAAAGTAAATGAGAATTGTGGGCACTCAGCATTTTGTTTAATCAGGTTATCAGTGGTAACTAATAACAGTATATACAGCATAATATGCTGCTTACTCTTTCTGAATTTATTATTGTGCATAAAATAAATATTTATAGATCAAAAATGTATTATCACATACTGAAGCCTCTGTAATCAGCAACAATATTTAGTTCATGGAGTTTTAAATGCAATTTAAAAATTTTTTCACCCTTATACTATGTATTGTAGCAATATATGTTTTCTCTTTGTTGCCATTTAATTTTAACTGTTTCAAAGACTGTAATAAAATATATTGGGAAGTGTTTACATAGAAAATAAATTCCAACCAGATTGTACAGCATGTAGCACAGAAACACATTGATATGAACATATGATGTTAAACTAAAATAATACAGAGGTGAAATAGACTCTGAATATATATATATATATATATATA
>NW_005843380.1:119663-129516 GCF_000455745.1 Alligator sinensis | reverse complement strand
TATATATATATATATATATATATATACACATATATATATATAGTTCATTCATTTTAAAATTGTCATTTAGCAATTAAGGTGAAGAGAAAGGCTTTAAGTATATACATGCAGCATTATTACCAGGAAATTGAGACACTTTTTTAGGTATTGCAACCATGCTGCAAACCATGTTTCTGTGGTCTGTGCATCACAGTATTTTAGATTATGCTACTGGAACTTATTTAACAATTCTTGGCACATGTGAGCCAGTTTGGATTTCCCTTAGCTTTGTTTACTCTGCAGCATTATAGAAGTTAACACAAAATGTTTTTGTTAGTGAAACAAGCATTTCTGACCGTGTCAGTGGTACTTACATGGCTTCATTTACCATTGTATCTGAGCACCACACAGTACTTAATGTATTTATTTCTATTAGATCCCAGTTGCTATTTTCACCAGCAGAGCTAATGGTAAAATGCCTAAGAACAAATTTAAAAAATAGTATATGTTAAAACAAATTTTCCATAAGCACCATCTGAATAGCAGTGGAGATACTGAATCATTCTCCAAGAGGACTTAGAAACTAGGAGAGTAAAACTATGCTCTGTTTGAAACAGAGAAACAACAAAATTGCAGGAACATAACAAATTTCTTGCTGGTAATAGGGTCAAAACAGCATTGTTTTTATTGACAAATATTATTATGTTGACTTAAAGTTATATCCATAGAAGATTTAGAAGTCCTGAGAGAATGCCTGTAGAGTCAAGTAGTATAGAGGAACTCTTTGGAAGACCCACAAAAGGGACATGATTCAATAACTACTGAAGTCTGGGAATCAGTCCATCCCTTGGTTAGTGTAAATGGAAAAAATAAACTGGACTTTTTAATAAAAGCACTTTTCTTCTCCAATATGACTCCTTTTCTACAGTATGGAAAAGACACTATGGTGTGAGTTCCACCTTGGTTGAGAGAACATTATTTTTGTATTGGATAGATGGCCTTTCTCAAGGACTGATTTAATATAAATTCATGACTCTATGGGATGTACATCATGCAGTTTTTTGACCGCTCCCATTTCTTTTAAAGGGAATCATTTGATGTGAGTGTAATTTGGCCTTACAGAAAGAGGTTTCTTTTCCCAAACATCTGAGTGCCTCATTTAGTCTAAAATATTTTGAGCCAGAACATCAGCTAGTGCAAATTTCTGTGATATCGTTGTCTTCAATAACTTTATATCTCAAAATGCCCAAATATTCCTTATCCACTAATACTGCACTTCAGAGAGGACACGTCTACACAAGAAGCTAAATACACAGTAGACTAATTCTGCTGAACATTAGCACATCACAGTAAAACCTGTGCTAATGAACTAATGCGCATTTGCGCCACTTAAAATGTGTGCACTAGCGCTACTGCACAGTAGCACCAGTTACTTCAAATTGAGTTAGTACCTGTTATTACAGGCACTAAATAATGTGCAGTAACTATGGCACATTAACGCACATGTAGACATGCCTGGAAGCATTCAGGCTAGGTGCTTTAGCACATGCTTAGCCTTAAGCAAATACATTTGAGCTCATTCAAGTCAATGAGATTTAAGTACCTTCTTAAAATTAAATATGTGCTTGAGTTTCCTTCTGAAGAGGACTTAGCATAAGAATGTGGTGCTGGGGTCTTTTCCTGAATCAAGGCTTTAAGTATGTACTTAAGTCACAGTGATGTCAAGCTCCTGTTCAATTTCTTCGCTGAATCAGCACCTAAGTACTGATGCAAAAATACGTATGTTTAAAAGCAAATATTGTTATTTAAACATGAACTAAGGCAGAAACATCAAAAAGCCAACAAGTGTGCTCTCGAAAATTACAAAAGAAAGATGAATTTTAACTGACATAATATTTTCAGCAAGCAAATCAATATAATGCGGTTGTTTCCAATCTGTTGTCCTGTATGTTCTCTTGCATTCAGCCACATAGTATGCTGGAGCTCAGATACCATTTGATGACAACAACATAAATGCAAAGGTAGATTAGAATGTGAAACACTTGCATCAGATATGCAAATTGTAGTAGATCAAGATGATTCTGTGAGCATGGTCCTCATTTATACTTTACGCTGTTTTGATACAATTTACATCTATGTTTACAGTCCCCTGCTCTATCAAAGTGGTGCAAAGGGGCTTTGTAGCATAAATGTGAACTAGGATCTATGAACCTAATAACTTTGTCACATATATCTAATGTTAAAGATAAATCAAACAGTTCTATTGGCAATGATTCATTCCATCAAGGTCTGATACAATGTCAAAGAGCTGATTGGAAGTTTTTTTCTCATCTCTGGTGCCAGAGGAAGTACAAGTAGTCTGAGGTTCTTTTTTTCAAACCATTATGTGAAAACAAAGTAAAAACAAACAAACTCCCAGGAACTGAAAAAACAATGAAGTGCAAAGATAGTCAAGCCCTTGGGCCAGATCTGATCCCTCCTGTGAAATCACACAGAGGGGGCTTTCATATTCTTACAGACCTTAATTATTTCTCACATCCCTTTCCACTGTATTCTCTGTATCTGCAGCTACAGCAGCAGTACAGAACCCCAGATTAGCATACTTTGCCACAACTGCCCAAAAATCCATTTTTCACATATGGAAAACAGGGATGGGAGCCATAGGAATGTAAAGGGCCTTTCTCTTGGGGTTTGACCAGTGTGTGCTTTTCCTCACTCCCCTTGCTCCACAACAGGGATATTTATGTTGACCTATTGTATTTTTTATGTCTGTTCCTTGCTCTATAAAATCTGTGGGAGGGGAGTTGAAGCTTCCTGGAGCTGCAGTAACATCTGTGGCAATTTGCCATCTAGTATAGAAAGGAATATGTTCCCAATCCTTCTTCATTTTCTCAGGACACACTTTGTCAGCTACAGAAAAAGAGCCAGACACTTTATTTTAAATGAAAGTCAAGGCTTTCTTTTATGCATCTGGATCCTGTCCACTGGTGTTAGCTGTGGATTTCAAAGGCACCAAAACACATCTCTGGATTTTGGTGGGAATATTGGTATTTGGACAACAGGGAGAAGTGTCAGGTACCTTGCCTTTCTTTATTTTCTGGTTTATTGGTTTGAAATTATTCTGTTTTTCCTCTCCTCTTGACTGCAAAACAAAGGGGAGAACATGACCCATTATTTTAAGAAACTCAGCAGTGCTTAAGATATGCATTCTCTGAGCTTAAATGGTAGGATCTGAATGTTAAATATGAAGTTATGCTGGAACATGAAGCTGGATAGTCAGGCAAAGAAATAATAAACTTGAAGGAATCGCAAAGTCAACAACCCTGTAGAGCTGCATGTCCCATGTGCCTTTTGATCCTGAACATAAAGTAATGCTTCTAGTTAAGCCAGCAGTTACCTATTGTAAATGGAAATAACCTCCTTGGTTTGCTTCCATTTCTGCTACATGTCAGAGACTTAAACTGAAACTGTTCTGTCATCTGAACTTTGGGAAGTTACAAGGTTGCCAATCAAAGTTACTACACAGATTTTAACTTTTGTTCAGTAGTCTTTTTTTCAAACTTAAGTATTAAGGTTATTTTAGAAATGCTTGTAGTAGAATGCTCCAAAAAATGGATCCTTCATGGTGGGGAGGGATGGGGCTAAGAAATTGCCCTTTGGCCCTGTGGAATCCTTTCCCCAGTGAAATTCAGTATTTGCAGATGTGGAGAGGTGGAAGTAACATATTTAGTGACGGGAACAAACCTACTCAACCAGATTTTCTTTGCTGAACCAGACCCAGAAGGAATTGCAACACAAATTAATGACCCTGGAGATCTCACTTCAATATTCGTACATAACTTTGACTTCAGTAGGCTTTAAATCAAGTCCTGAGTTGGTATTCGTCTGCTTCAGTCTGTCAACATCACACCTTCCCTTAAAGAAAGAGAAGACAAAGCTCACAAAAGTGTTCTGCCTTCTACATAGGTTATTCTAATTCAGAGAAGCATGAGTCCCTGGGCACATCTACACATATGATTAATGCACATGAACAAACTGTTTTACTCCTGGGCATGCTGTTTGAACGTGCACCTGGGAGCAAAACCTCTGGAGCATACTGCTCTGGAGTTAATTCGTGCAAAGCATGTGGAGCCTGGTTGGAGCAGCCTGGGCTGGCAAGGGACCCTGGGGGTCAGCCTGCCAGCCCAGGGCTGCTCTGACTGGGTTTCAAATGCAGCAGAGCAGCTGGATGAGGCACGAAGGTGCTTCAGCACTGGGGCTGTCTGCTAGCTAGCCCCACACAAGCACCTTGTGCCCCAGCCATCTGGGGCAGTGTCTACATATGCGCTGCTGCATATGAAAAACCTCCAAAGCAGGGTAGTACATGCATTTTAAAAGAACTACCCTGCTGCAAAGTTTATTAGCTTTGTGAACCCTAATAAGGGTGCACATGTAGACACAGAACTGTTTACTGCACAGTTAATCAACTGTGCAGTAAACATCTCATGTATATGCACCCCTTGAGCATTATTCTGAACTGTTAAATTAATCTTGGATTACGGTCTGACAGTGTCAGAATTAGAATTTAAGTGGTATGTTTTGCTCTAAGACATCACAGAATATTTCTGAAATAACCTTAAGAAAATGCATTTATATTTGTACATCCTTAAATGTATGTTATAATGATGAAAATGTCATGCCTCTGACCACTGTGATTTGAAACAGTTGAATAGAAAACAACCCAAAGCAGGCTCTCCATGAGTTATTGGATCAAGAAACCTTCTATTTACATACTACAGGGCCATACATAATCCAGGGAGTTCAGCATTTAACAATATTTTTCACTATTTATAGTGACTTTTGGGGGGCCCCTAGCAACAAAATTGTGTCAAAGCAACTAATGACAAAGCTGGGAACTTTCACTGTAGACAAAAGCAAATTTCAGAGAAGCTGCCAAATTCTCCAGTGTCTGCATCAGTGAGAAAGTAAAAACTTTTATTATGGATTTAACTATACTTCCTTAAACTGTGCATTTTAAAGGTTACAGTTAACAGATCTATTTTTTAAATATATATTTTCCTTATTTATTCGTTCCTTTTAGTCCCTGAATTGCTAGTGCAGTTAAATCCCTTGGAAAGCAAAGGCACTAATGTTCAGGGGCAGATCTAGGAGGGGTGCAGTTGCACGCCCCCTCTGCCCCTCCCCCCCCCACTTTGAGTTGTGGTCAACCCAAAGTTTAAAACTGACTACCGGCAGTGGCAGCAGCATTTCTAGTCAGGTAGTGCAGACTGAGTCAATTGACTTCATTTTAATCAACCTGATACCTTCTAAACTCTTCATTTCATGGGTGTTAACAACACTCTCTTCTTTTAATAATCTTGATGTTCCACCAAACAAGCTATCCTTTGTTCTGCAGTCTGTTAGCTGCTCCTTGTAATGAAGCTCCAATTTCACAGCCCTACAGATTGTTTTTAACTCATTCCAATGAAGTAATATTTGTTTTTGCTTCAAACTTAAACTGAATAATACTGTCCTAGGCCACTAGCCTATTAACATAGCTGCTAGTTTATTTTTAACTGGAGAAAAAATATGTGTTGTTTTATATGCGATGATGCACTTCGCCATTTGCACTCCCTTTGCAGAATTCTACATCTCCCCATGCTAATGTTAGATTTTGCAAAGTGGAGTCCCAAAACATTAACCATTCTTCAGTAATATTGACATGATGTTATAGTCATGATGATCCAGGAAATATGTGAGAGGCAAGTTTTTGTGAGAGAGAAGCTTTTATTGGACCAACTGCATGTTTGGGATAGATTTAGACAAGCTTTTGGTTATTACAGTACCCAAAACTGTACTAAGACAAGAGGAATACCTGAGATGGGGTACTATGATACCCAAAAGCTTGGCTAAATCTATCCCAACTATGTAGTAGGTCCAATAAAAGATATAACCCACAAAAACTCTTACCTCTAATCATTCTTCAGTATTTTAACTAGTTCAGCAACAATAGGACACTAAGGGACGTGGCATACTTTTCATTTAAAATGAGATTAGCATGTGAATTGCTACATAAATTGTAACCTGGACACCCATTAAAGCTAGTTTATGGCAAGATAATATATGCCATGGCTCATTTGTATCAAGCGTTAAATTGAACATGTTGCATGTTGTGGCTTAGCCATGACAGATCCCTATGTTCTACTAAGCTTAGGGATCCAGCATGGGGCAACCTCAGGGTCTGAGACACAGCCATTACCTACCTGATCAGTGGGATTCAGCTGGTGGCAGCACCAGGTCCTAGGTCTGGCATCCCTATCTAATCCCTGGAGGCAGATGGGTGGGGGTGGAGATACTGTGAGTCTAATATCAGGAAGTGTCTTCTCTGCTCTTGGCTTCACTGTGCCCTGGACCTTTACAAAGTGGGAACACAATTATAAATCCTAGCTTTACACCCAGTTTTTTAAGTTCCTGGGGTGCCTAGGGAAGTGGCAGCCAGGAGATGGGAGCTCCTGGTTCCCCAGCTGCCCATACCCCACACTGAGTCCTGGTGCATGGGGAGCTTAAAGTGTGCTGCTGAGACGGCTTCCCTGCTGGGGACTCTGAATTCTATGCCCGGACTTGGGGGATTAGAAGCTCTGGACCAGGTTTAAAGTCCCTGTAGGCTCTCCTACCTCATTGGAAGCCTCCGATCCCCTGCTCCTGGCTGGCCAACCAGAGCTGCAAGACATGGGGTTTTGACAATCAGCTGCTTTTCCACCCAACCAGGACAGCCCGGGTCTCAAGCTGGACCTGGGGCTGTCCCAGCTGAGGCCAAGAATCAGGCAATTATCAACTCCAGCCCTCAGATCTCACTGGGGACTCAAACCAGTTCCAGTGTGATCTGGGGCTGACAGTCAGCTGATTCCTATTCAGAACCTGTTCCTGTCCCCAGTAGTGTCCTGGGGACCCCCTGACAATGGTTATGATCCCAGGCTCCCCTTACATGTAGTAATGGTGTGATTGAGATCTGATCCCAGTTTCCACAACCAGGCCTTCTGCCATGCACATGTGACATGGCAAGAGAAGAGATTGTTGGGATTGGGTATCAGATCCCATCCTACCATTAAAAGAATATTTGCCAGGGGCCTAAAAGATCATGTCTCTCCTACAACAGAACTGATTTCTTGATATTCTGGAACATGTGGAGATGTTCATCATTATTATGATTCCCAAAACAAAAGACACATATTTGGAATAATGAAACTCAGGATCAGCTAGTACCTTTAAAAACTGTGGCTGACATATTGTCTTAATCATACAACTTTTAAAATAAACCATTTGTAATAATTAGCTTTTCAAATATTTGCATATTTTATATTTTAATGTTTGTTATTGTCCTAAAATATTTCAAACACAGCTGCTGCTTGATATTGGTAAACTGTCTGGTGACATTTTTTTTGAGACTTTAGAAGATCTGCTTAACAACATCTAGTCTGTTTTTTGGGGAAGAAGGGCAGAAGTCTTTAAACTTTCCCTTAGATCAGGGGTGGCCAACACATAGTACATACGCCACCAGTGGCTGCTGGGTGTGACACATGAGCCCCAAGCACTCAGTAAAGGGAGGCACTGGAATGGAGGCAGAGACCACAATGGTTTGTGCAGGGGCTGTGGAGGGGCTGGCTGGTCCCTATTGTGAGAGGATGTATCTGCTGAATTCAATGTTTTGGATGTGCTCTGGCCATATAAAACTGGTGTGGTTGCAGGGTGAGGGAAGGATTAACTTGGCTTGTAGCAGTAATACCTCCTCTTGTAGCAGTGTCCTGTTCCTGCATTGCTCCATGAGGCAGGCCTGCCTAATGTTTCCTGCTCTTCCAGTATGCTTATTTCTATCTCTACTGCAGCACCTCCAGCATATTTTATTTGTTTGTAATTATGTGATCAATTCCTTGTCTGAATGGCATAAAAATAATCTGTATAAAGAGTTGTATGTGGATTGCTTTTTGTTATCTGTCGTGTATTCTCACAAGTTATATGTGCCTAGAATGAAACATTATACAGATAATATGAACATGTATAATTTTATAGGAAGGATATACATTTGAAAAGAGTAGATCAGTCTTCATCAATCAACCTCAAACTCTCTTTGCTTCAAAAGAAACTTCCCTTAAGGGAAGATGATCCCATAACTATCCCACTATCAGGCTTCCTGAATCTTTTCTGAAGCATCTAGTACTTAGGATCCAGGGAGCATGTCTACATAAGATGCTTTACTGCTCAGTGGACCATCTACACATGCACCGCCTTTACTGCACAGTAAATTAGACTATTGTGAGGTTGGCTAGCATGTGTAGATAAAGTAGCTACTGTGCAGTAGCACATGTGTAGACAGCTGGGAGCAAATTGCTCCCAGTCTGCCCAAGCAGCAGGGGATGGGGGAGCTGTCATCTCCCCCAGGCTGCTGCCTGCTTCCCAGCCCTGCATCCCAATCAGCAGATTGGGGTGCAGGGTTAGGAGGCAGGCAGCTTCAAGGAGCAGGGGACAGTTTCCCAGCACCCAACCTGATCTGCCAATCAGGGCGCAGGGCTGGGGGACAGCTTCCCCAGAGGCAGGACAGCTCCCCTCACTCCGTAGGGCCCAGGTCTGACCTCAGGGGGCCCAGGTCTGCTAGCCCAGGGCTGGTCCCCAGGGGAGGCTACAGCTCCCCCTGGCTGCTGTAGGAGGGCACAGCAGGGCAGGAGTAGCCCTGTACTGAACTGTTCCTGTCAGGTGCAAATTTGTTCCCAACGGGCGCATGTGCAGATGCGCTCTGAGGGAAAGGTTATTGCACCTTATTTTACTGTGCAGTAAGCTTACAGTGCATTAACAGCATGTATAGATGTGCCCAGGATCTGGCATCTAAAATTGAGAGTTGGAAGTTTAAAAAAAAAAAGGATCCTATGGCTAATTCACCACTTTTAATGATTCAGTTTAATGGACATAAGTGGAGTTGCTGACACTTGAGCCAGCAATGATAAAAAGCAAAAATAAAAAACCTATCTTGTGCATAAGCATGTTAATATCTTATATTACTCCTGATGCCAAATATCCAGCAAATAGAATGTAAAATTATCCCTATAATTTTAATATTAAGTATGCATCAAACATAAATGTTGTGAACAATATTTTCCATTTCCTGTTAAAAAAAGAAATCATCACTATCTTTTTTGCTTTCTCTGTATTTTGTAGAACAGTAGTCCTTGATATTATTGATGATACTTTATATACAAGTCCCACATACAGAGCATTCAGACACATGTCTCTGAGGATAAAAGTTTATGCGTTGTATCATTTTATTTCATGGACTTTTTAATTGTGTCCACTATATTCACACTGAAAAAGACTAGGAATGAAACCTGGGACAGCTTAGAAGTTGAGGGATGGGAACAGCAGGTCAGCATATACATCAGTATAATTTGATACGTCACATATACAAGTATAATAAGCCTGGTCTGATTCAAATATATTTCTAATATTTTATTTAAAAGAAAGAAAGAAAGACTTTTGACTTTTAAGAGACATTTATTCCCGGGAGGGTGATCACTCGGAGCCAGTAAAGAGCATGTACTGGTACACCCGAATCTCTGGGCCTCACGGACAAGGCCTGGGCTCATGGCCTGCAAGGCCTGCCCGTACACTCTAAACTAAACAAAACAACACACACACACACCCCCCCACAAAAAAACCCAAAAAAAACACAACGAACATTCGGACTATATTGACATTTTTACAGTTCTGCCAGTGGGGGACACCCATGAGGCCTCAGGGGTCGCCCCGCATGAACCAAAGTCCAAGGCCTCGGCCTGCTTGACGCGTCTCTGCAGCTTGAGAAGCCGGTGGTCTCACAGTACGCGAACCAGGCGTCCCGCCTCCACTC
>NW_005843380.1:103629-113759 GCF_000455745.1 Alligator sinensis | reverse complement strand
AGGGCACGCCCCAAGGCAGGGGGAGATGGCAGGGACCAAGGGAAGGGGCCCTGGGGGAGGGAGGCAGCAGAAAACAAAGGGAGAACTCAGGCGGGGGTGGGGGAGGGGCAGAGACAAACGAGGCTGCCAGAGCCCAGGGGAAAAATGCTCAGAAAGTGGGGGGAAGGGGCAGGGAGGGGGTCCCCAGGGACAGGGTGGGGAGAGGCAAGGGTTTTTGGGGGTGGGCAGGAAAAGGGGGGCAGGGAGTGCGGGGCAACGAGCTGAAAGCACCTGAGCTGGAGGAGCTCAGAAGGGCGTCACCTGTCGGCGGCCATCTTGAAAGAAAGAAAGAAAGAAAGCACCCCATCCCTAAAATCTCTTTCAAATAGTGAGGGACAGATGTGGTGTGACTTCACAGTTCCACTGAAATCAGTGGAATTATGGTGAGTTATATCTTCTGCTCCCGTGTCCCTTTATTAGTCTAATTAGGGCTGAAATGAGAAAGGAATACATGTGTAAGTTCCATCCTTGAATGTTTCCCTCTCCAGTATCAACCACCAGGGATTTGGTTCCCTTAGCTTTTCCATCTGGGCCTCTATGATTATATTTAACAGCCCTGCTCCCATGACCTTTTGTTTGGATTCCTTCCCAAATGGTATCTTTCTGCCAAGAGAAGAGTCTATTTAGCCTTAATTTGACGGCAATCATAAGAGTCTCTAGGGCTTGTGAGTAAACGGACTAAGAAAATAGCAATTATTCCTTGAAGAAGCAACCTCTCTGGACTAAGGAATATCCTGCTTCTCACTGGGTGTGTATACATGAGACGCTAACTGCACAGTAACCAATTAATACTGTAGAGTAGCCTGTCACAGCACCAACAGTGCTAATATGCTACTATGCAGTATTATGCACAGTAGCACAGTGATGCACAGTAGCATCACTGGTTCACTGGTGCTACTGTGCAGTAACTTGAGATACTGCGCATTATTTAGTACTTGTATAACCAAGTATTAATGCTTGTAATAAAGTATTTAGTACTGGTTATACAAGTACTCTAAATAAATGTGCAGTAACCACTTTGCAGTAGTGTCTCGTGTAGGTGTGTTCCCTGTCCCATTTCTATCATTCTAATTTCTATATGTTCAGTGTTTTAAAAAGCCTTTCCAATGCATAACATATTTTTCCTTTGTGTGAATGATCTTTTTGATAAGTGTCATTTGGGAACCCATCTCTGTTGTCCCATAACTTCACAGGTCTTTAATGAGCTCCTTTGTCAAAAAGACTCTAGAGCAGTAGGCTTTCTTTTTTTTTTTCTAGGTTCTTCTTTTTTCATAACCTTTGTGTACTTTTTTTATTCTGTACTTTACCATGAGCGGCCAAATATACATGCACCCCCTGCTCAGCGCTCTTAATTGGTTCTGGAAAAACCAAGCTTTAAGCGGAACTGCGTTAAGTGACACCCATTTTACCATAGGAATTAATGTAAATAAATATAATTCATTACCAGGGGGTCATTGCCGCCTGCTCAGGCCCGCACTGCGGTGGTAGTGCTGTTGGTCCTCTCGATGCCAGGTGGCAGGTGTGTGTGTGTGTGTGTTGGGGGGCAGTCACGGCCACAGTTGCAATCACTGACGTGGGCCCCAGGGCACCAGCGCAGGCCCTGCGCTCATGCCCACCTGCCCAATCACCTTCCTGCCTGCCACTGTCGTTTCTCCACTTTCTCACCCACCACTGCTGCTTCTCCCCACCCCTCTGCCTACCCGCTCAGCATTATAATGAAATTCACTGAGCACTAAGCGGAATCAGGTATGTATTTAAAATGAGTGCTATAGCAAAATAGCACTAAGTGAAACTGCATTAAGTAGGGGTTGCCTGTACAAGAAGTGTATTTTCTGCCTTTTAAACCTTTTAATTCCATGCGTCTTTAATCTAATTTGACACACTCTTACTTGTTTGTGTGCTGCATTATCTCACCCCTTTTGTTCTCTGTTTATTGACCAACACAATAAGATCCTGGTCCAGGGCAAAGAATTCTGGAATGTAAAACGATGTAACAATATTAAAACTACCAACAACAATAATTCTTTTATTAATTCTAAATCATGATAATTTGTTACTTCTAAAAACTCTGCCTTACGTATTGTCTTCCTTATCTAAAAGTCCATTTTAAGAGTCATGCCTCACTTGTTTTTTCCATTTGTGAATATCATTTATTCAGCAGGTTAAATGACTACTATGGGATAAGTTTTCAGGGTGCCATTTAAAAGGACATTGTTAACTTATTAAAGCATGTATTATAAACCAATTATTTTTCTTAAGCACTAATAAATGGCACCTTAGGTTTTTAAAAGAGATAGTATTTTAAAAATCCAACATCCTTGTCTTTATGGGGTTTTTTTACTTGTCTAATTAGTTAGTGCTTATGGAGGAGTACAAAACTCTAAAACTCTTGGTTAAAAAATGATACCTTTTATTAAACCAACTAAAAAATAGCAAAAAATTATCTTTCTTTGCAAGCTTTCAGGCACATGCACCCTTCTTCAGGCTGAGGGGAAATTAAAGATGGTAAAAGTCCCCTTAGGTAGAAAATAAACTTCATTTTGCACAGAGGAAGCTGAAGGTGGATGTATGTTCCTCTGGGTCCCTGACAGTCCCTTTGTATGCGTTGCTCTTTAATGTGCAGATAAGGCAGTTTCTCTTCCCTGGTGGTGTCGGACGGCAGAAAGGCAGGGAGTTGTAGAAATCTTTCTTTCTTGTTTAGCAATGAAGTTTATAATTCCAAAAACTTAGTGCTTGTGGATAATGTCTCATTCAGGTTCTTGTTGCAGAAGATTTTTATAAGTTTAAACACCACTTGTTTTTTATTGGGATTTGAAACAACTGTGGATGCATTTCTGGTTGTCTGAGGCTTTCTTTAAAAGCCTGGTTTAAAAAAAAAGTCTACTTATTTCCTTAAAAATGACCCTCTTGGCCATTACAAAGGCCATCGGAGCAAAGTGCAAACCTTGCCAGAGGCTAAGACACTGAGAACATGAGACTGCTCTTACTCACCCAGACAGACAGGTCTTCAAGAATTTAGGAGATCCCTGAGACAAAGAAGACAAGAGGAGTGAGGAGAGAATTAAGACAAATCTAGCCTGGAGTTTGTGGTTATGGGTGTTTTACATAACAATGGGCACATTTACATGACTTGTTTATTGGAGAACTGACTAATTAGCTCTGCAGTAAAGTCTCAGTGTCCACATGTGTGGCCATATTCGGCCACAGAAAACTAATTAACTCTGCTGTAGGTTAGTACTTGTAAAAACAAGTACTGTCCTACTGCAGGGTCCTTTTGTGCTTAGCAACGCATGTGTAGATGTTGATGGAGCTGGCCTGGGCACAAGGGTGTGTCAGCGTGGGTGTTGCCTGCTGGCCAGCCCCAGACTGGAGCACCCTCGTGCCCCAGCCTGCCCCTCCACAGCGTGCTGAGCCGGGTCGGAGCAATCCGGGGCTGGCAGGCCGCCCACCCTGTGCTGGAGTTTATTGTTTTGCCTTGTAGATACGCCCAATGAAATACAGTCAGCCATATTAGTTTGAAGTCAGACAGAAAGCAGGGTAGATTTACCCCTTAGGCCACGTCCAGACGAGCGCAGCATGCAGTATGCGGCACCGCAGCCATGTTTGAGGCGCCACATACTGCACGTTCGGATATCCAGGGGTCAAAAAAATCTGTGCTAAAATAAAGCAGAGCAGCGCACACAGGGGCAGCATGCACCACTCAGAACCAAAGCCTGGCTGGCTGGAGCCATATTCCAGCTGCCAGCCAGGCTCTGAGTGGCAGGATTGCCGCTGCTACAGCCCTAGCCCTACAGTGCTGGCCCCAGCCTCCTCTACCCAGGGTAACTTGCCACGTGCTAGAGGGCGCATGGCACAGGTGTTCCCCAGGGACAAGTAGTGGTGGCACAAGATATCCCACTGCTAGTTGTTCCAAGGGAACCAAACATCTGTGCTCTTGTGGATGTGGCCTAAGAGTGTGTCCCCACATGCAGGGGCATGCACTTGCAGTAGCAAAAAGAGTAGTGGCACAAGTTTGTGTCACTTTTTACTGCTGTGCCCGCCCCTGCATGTGTGCTTTGGTGCAGGGCAAAATGCCCTACTTTGGAAAAACTACTGTTTCCCTACTCCTCCTGGCTCCCAGCATGCTGAAGGAGCCAGGGTGGAACTAGAAGAGGGGAGACACTCTGGCCAGCAACCGGAGCATCTTCCCAGGAGGCCCAAGCCCCATGTCTGCCAGTGTAGGCTCTTGTAGTATGCACCGTGCTGCTTTTTTGCATGGTGTTCAATGGCAAATTTTGCCTCTGCACTGCAAATTTGCAGTGCATGGCATGGTTTTGCATGCTGGGTGTGCACTTTGTAGTGCCACAAACCACGTGGGTCTGCACATCTGGCCCCAGCCTTAGAGACTACTTAAATATTTATCTATATAGCTATATCTGTATCTATCTATGGAGATATATTATCTATAGATAATGCTGCAGAAGGGTGGTGTCGATATAGAACTCTGTATCTAGACAGACAGATGGCTAGATAGGGTGACTTGTCTTCCCTCAGCTCTCTTCAGAGATACAGGTCCCTAGATCAACACCACCCTTCTGCATCTACAAAACAGGTTGGGCCAGAGGTGCACTAGCTCTTGCTGGGGGGGGCACCTGGCGGGGAGACACCATCTTTCCAACCCTTTGAACCAGGTGGCCCCCTTTCTTCTCCCACACGCAGGCGGGGAGGGGGCGCTAATGACCTTGCCCTCTGCGGAGAGGGCTGAGGGTAGCCAAATCTCTCGTTTATCCCCCTCCCGGATCCCTTAAAGCAGCCAAATGAATGTGAAGGCCTGATTATTTCTCACGCGAGGTAAAGCCAAGAAGCACCCACAACAAGCGCACCAGGGTAAATGACCGGCCGCTCCTGCTCCTAACCCCCGCCCCACACCGCTACCCCAACCCCTACCCCCAGTGGGGCACTGGAGCTACCCCCTAAGGGGAATCCGAATTCCCTCCTCTGCCTCCCATTGGCCGCCGGCTCCGGGGCCGCGCTCGCGATTGGCCGCGGCGCTGTGGCAATCACGGCTGCGCGGGGGTGGTGGCTGGAGGCAGCAGGCTGCTTAGCTAAGCTCAGCTCGGCTCGGCGGGGCGCGGGCGGGAGCGGGGCTGTAGGAGCAGCATGGTGAGCGGCGGTGGTAGCGGCCCCTTCCCCGCGGCGGCGCCCCCGCCCTGGGCATGGGGTGCGGGAGGACGGGGATGGCGCCTGCCTGCTGCACGGCGCGGGATGCATGCGGGCGGGCAGGAGCCTGCCCCGGGGCTGGGAGGCCGCAGGTGAAGGGCGCGGGGGGAGGGCGGGAGCTGGGAGCTGACCGCGCTGTCCCTGCCGCCCGTCCGCAGTACGGCTTCGTGAATCACGCCCTGGAGCTGCTGGTCATCCGCAACTACGGCCCCGAGGTCTGGGAGGACATCAAGTGAGTGGCCCTGCCCGTGGGAACGCGCCCCGCCGCCTGCCCCTGCTCCTGCTCCCTGTCCGAGGGGCGCAGCCCTTGAGCTACCCCGGGCGCGGAGCTGCACGGCACGTTTCAGTAGCCCTGCGCCAGCGTGCGAGGGAGGCCCCGTGCCCCAGGGGTCACGGGTGGAGGTCGTGCCACGCAGGTGTCTGCAGGGGCTTTTGGGAACGGGCATACCCTGTCATACGTGTCCTGCTCTGCCTCGCCAGGCCATTTCCTATTCCACCTGTTAGGCACCGAGCTGCACTTAAATGCCCAACTGTGCTCCCGGGTCGTCCTGGTAGAATATTGCTTGTGGGCGGAGGTTGCAGAAAGCAAGGCAGTTCTGAGGTACAGCTGTTGTGTGCTCAGTGATGGTTTATGCTTCTCTGTGGAGTTGTAAAGGGTGGGTGCGTTGGGGCAGCACTGCCATCCTCGCCACTGCGCGGTTTACCCACTCTTCACACGCAAAATGATTTTATTTGGAAATGGCTGGTACTTTCTAAACCCTCTACTATCAAAGGTGGGGGTTGTTCTCCTCCTTGCTGCTGCTGCTTTGGGACTTGATCTGAAGGGTGAGGTGGTGGTCATCAGTGGATCATCAGGGTGAAAATAGACTTGCACTTAAGCACCTGGCTGTTAAGTAACTAATATGTGGACTAGAACTTGGCCCTGGGGATTTAGTCTGCACATCACATATCTCCACACTTGCATGTGGACTTTTATGTATTGTGTTTTGGCTTGCAATATATCACTTTTTGATTAGATGCATACATAGGCTTATGCTTCTGTCAGGAGATAGTGAAAATCTTCAGGAAAATAAGTTGGCTGTTGCAAAGTTAACATGGTGCCTTCCATTTCACCCCTGATAAGTTCCTTTTTAGCTTCCCTGGGCTGTAACTCATTCTCCCTCTGTTAATGTCATTGGATGACCCACAGGGCTGACATTGGTCTCTGCAACTCTTGGACGCTTAATAGCTCATTTTGAATCTTGACAAGAAAAATAACAGAAAGATTGCACCCAGTTTGTTCAAATAGAGCACACATAGCCAGTTAGTGCTAATTCACTAATCATAGAAAGTGAAGGCTGGAAAGGACTTCAGGAGGTCATCTAGTCCAAGCCCCTGCTCAAAGCAGGACCATCCTCAACTAGATCATCCCAACCAAAGTTTTGTCTACCTAAAAACCTCCAAGGATGGAGATTCCACCACCTCTCTGGGTAACCTGTTCCAGTGCTTTACCACCCTCCTAGCAAGAAAATTCTTCCTAATATCTAATTTAAACTTTCCTTGCTGCAACTTGAGACCGTTGCTCCTTGTTCTGTCATCTGCCCCTACTGAAAAGTCTAGATCCATTCTCTTTCAGCCCCCCCCTTTTCAGGTAGTTCATGGCTGTTATTAAATTCCCTCTCAGTCTTCTCTTCTCTAGACTAAATAAACCCAGTTCCCTCAGCCTCTCCTCATAAGTGGTTGCATCTACTAAATATATCTTGTATACTCCTGAAGGAATTTGTAGTTTACGTGTTGTAACCACACAATATTACAGAAACCTCATATTAACAGGAGGCTTTCACATTTGGCTAAACTTGAAATTAAAAAAAAAAAATTATACAAAAAGAAATATGTTATACCATGGCTGATATTTTTTGTATCTTACTTGAATGTTATCAGGGAGATTTTTGGCTTTCTTCTCTAAAACAAACTTCTCTAGCTTGGTCTGCCAGGAGAGTCCAAATCTAGTTATTGACAGTACAGTCTGTTCCAGAAGCAATTATTCTGATGTCAAAAGTTTAGATTGATTTCACTGTTTTGTTTCACAAAATGTAAATTGGGTTGTGAAGAATAACCCACTGTTTAACATAAGTACACTAGCTTTGGTATTTAATCAAATTCATAAGAAAAATATGTAAACTGCGACATTTTTCATGAATAAAAACATGGCAGATTGGTAAGTTTACCCGGTTAGAAATCTTTTCCTTTAACTCTAGGGCCACTGTTAATGCTAAATCTTATTAGATGATATAACATAATGTATGGTGGAATGGGGTGTTTTTCAGGCACAGTAGAATCTCATTCACACCAGATATTTAGGCATTTAGTTGTCAGTCAAACTTCCTTTGTGTTATTTAAAAATATTACTTGTGGATTCATTTCATTACCCTACAGCAGATAGCTGTCGTTTTTTTGCCCAAGTTTAATTTATATGTTATTCGAGTAATATTATATAAATTATATGTAACCAATAGAATCTCTAGTAGCTGCATTTTACTGTGTTGGGAAGTCTTATGGCTTTAAGTGAGTTTCACAAATTCTTTTCCTTTGCAAGCAGAGGGCCACAAAGAGATGCAACATGTTTGCACTTTTAGGGGCTGATTCTGATTTTACTTCTGTTGAAAGCAGGACTAGCATCAGTGAAGTAAAAAAAGATTGCACTAGCGTGAAACAGGAATTAATGAGATCTGAATCGATCTTGATCAAAAAAATTACAAGGGGTGTTCAGGGTTCCCAGGCCTATCCTCCCTTTAGCTCTTCTTGCATAATCACTTTGGAAGTCTGTTCCTTTTGTCTAGTGTATCTAATGAATAGAACTAGTACTTGAGACTGGTCCATCTGGGAAGCCACGTAGCCTACTACCCTAACGCAGGAACATGCTGCAAGCAGGAGCCCCTTCATAATATTTCACGTATATAGTGTGCATTATATCTTTACGTTGAACACAGATACCATTCAGTCTTCTTAGCACCTTTTATAATCTAGATGGATGATGATTGTTTGATTCAATTTACATTAAGAAGAACTGATACAAGATTAAACACTTTGCCCAAGATCACATAATGGGTCAATGGCAGAGCTTACCTCTAAAATGCAGGAGTTCGTAGCTCAGAATCCTGTTCTGCAGACAACAAATCTCATCTACTCCTTTAAGTCAGCACAGCAAGTTGTACTGAAGAGGCCCAATGATAAAATAGCTTAGTAGAATGGAACACTAGCATAAAATACAACATGGCTGATACTAAAAATTATTGCAGGCCCAAACAGCACTAACTACTGGATAGTTGTATATACCACTGGAACAGCGCAAACATTATAGTTTGTCTTAGAAAATAACACAGAATACAGATACTGAACACGGAGATAAAACAGGTTAGAAGCTATAAACTAGAATCACCAGTGGCTAACTACTGAGCTCTGAGAGATTCAATGGGTATGGAAGAAAATGGTGTGAATGGATTTACTAACTGTTAATGAGGCTTGACTTGCTAGAACCTGGGCCAGCTGGTGAGCATTACATTTATCATGCATTGAACATGTTAATCACATGATAAATTGTAACATGCCAGATGTTGGGGGAATTTATAGTGGGATAAAATGACAAATCAGCCACAAGGATGTTTCACATCCTTGTGACTGCTTTGTATCCAGCTTTAAATTGAATGTGTGGCATATGTTCTATACACATTGTTGCCCCCTGTCGGATGCTGATAATCAGCTCATTGCTGGCATCATGCAAGGGGCAGCCCTGGGACACAGCTGCACAGTCCTTAATCCTGGGAATCAGGTCGGGGGCAGTTTGGGTCCCAAATCAGGATCCAGGGCTGCCTCCTGCCTGATGTTGGTGGTTACCTGATTCTCAACATGGGGCAGGAGCAGCCCCAGGGCATGTAGCCACCCTGTGCCTGGTGCTAGAGATTAGGCAGGAGGCAGCTTTGAATTCTGGACTCGGGCCACAGGGCTGCCTTGTGCTGGATACTGCAGGGGTAGCCCCGGGTCCCAGACGTGGGACTTGTGGCTGTCCCTTGTCCTGCATCACAGGGCTTTAAATACCAATGGAATCTCTCTGCTTGGGATCATTTTAAAACCCTGAGTTGCAGCCAATTCTAGGCCACATCATAGGATTTCACATGTCCCCCTGTGGTGGGAGCCTGCTAGCTCCTTATGCTCCGAATTATTGAAAGCTCTGCTGTGGCACAAGCAGCTGGGAGTCCTAGAACTCCTGATGCCTGGCTGCATGCCTCATCAGTTGCATTTGCAATTGGGATCTGAGGAATTTTTGCCCCTAATTCCCTAAATTGCATGCCCTATATGTGGCTTGTCCAACATACGGCCCGCCAAGCCGCTTTCTGAGGCCTGAGGTGCTGTGACGGGAAACAAAAGTAAACACTGTTTACTTTTGTTCCCACCCCTTGTCCTACCCCCAGCTCCTCAGCAGCTTCCTAATGGCTGCTGAAGGGCTGGGGAAGGGACAAGGTTCCCACATGCACCGCGTCAGCTTGACGTTGCCGACTCAGCGCATGTGGGAAGAGGAGTAGCTGGCAGTGAAAGCGCAGGTCATCGGTGCGGTGCAGGGTGGTCCCGAGTGGAACTTGCACCGGACAGCACTGCGGGCGGCGAGTGGAGCCCGGCCAGGCACATGCAGGACGAGGGAAACGGGGACGAAACCCCCCCAGACCCTCCCTGGTCAACTACCCCTGTGCTAAATCGCCACTTGCATCTGGCTCTGCCCCTCGGGGCTGTGGCGGGGGAGAAGGAAGCATCATCCCAGGGCCCCCACGCCTGCCTCGCTCCACGCTCACCTGCATGGTTCAACTTCCCAGTGGCAGGGGGGGGGGGGGGGGGGCCGCGCGGCGCGGGGCGGGGACCCC
>NW_005843380.1:27569-103611 GCF_000455745.1 Alligator sinensis | reverse complement strand
CCGGGCTTCGCCCGGGGCTCCCTTAGTCCCTTCTGCCTCCCTGGCCGCTGCCTCCTCCCTCCCCGGCAGAGGAAGCCCCTTTTTTTCTTTTTGCTGACTCCAGGCTGGGAGCTGTCAGTTGGACTTGCAAGGTGCAGCGGGGCCCAGGGCGGGGGGCTTGGTCGGCCCGGGTCCCTGCCCCATGGCTGCTCCACCTGTAGAGCCCGGCATGTATGGGCTGTAGCACCACGGCCCTCGCCTGGCTCCTCCTGTGCATTCATTAGAAGCTTTGTGCATCCATTGTGTGCGTCCATAAGAAGCTTTGTTCTTATAATTCGAAAGGACCCCATTAAAGGTGGCAGTGACGGGAAGTTCTGTGGCACCCTTGTAAGGTTCTGTCTCCTCCAGTCTGACGTCTGGTGTAACACAGGCCATAGAATTTCACCTGCTGAATTTTACTGCTTCCTGTGAGGTCTTTGAATGTGGCTCGCCGGCCCACTGGGTGATAAAAAGTTCATGATCCAGCCCCACATTCAAAAAGGTTGGACACCCCTGTCCTATACCAATTCCTCATCTTAATCGGGTGGTCATATTAACATCTGCCAGCAGCTCTAGAGATCAGCTGCTGCAAGGTGGAAAGAAAATCTGATAACATGGTTCTATATCGAACTGGCCAGTTCATCTTACATTTTAGTCTCTGGTTTTCTTAATGTTGAATTGATTACAGAGTCTTTTTTTTATTATTATTACTCTAACTGTAGGCACTGTGGAACCTGCCAGTCCAGTCCTGTGAACTGGCAGTCAATGTTAATGACTATCAAATGTCATTGTATTAATTCATAAAGAATATTGATGAACAGGGTGGAAAAATGTGGACTCTGAAGTGTACATTGGCTGTGTACATTCTGAAGAGTTATGTAATGAATTGAAAGGATATATGCTCACCATGAAAGCACAAGCCATGATTTTCTTTAGATTTTTCAGGAATGAATGATATCCATAGAAGTGGAAGAGCAGATAACTGCTGAGTTTGATGCTCTTGCAAGTGGCATTTTTTTTTTTTCTTCCATTATCATTATCAGAACAGGTATGAAGGGAAGCAGGGTTGGGAGGGACCTCATAAGGTCATCTAGTCCAGCCCCTGGCAGGATCATTTTTAACTAAACTATCTGAGCCAAGTTTTTGACCTGGAGGGACGTGGGCAGTGGGGTTCCCCAGGGCTCGGTCCTTAGGCCCGTACTGTTTAACATCTTCATTAGCAACTTGGACAAGGGGGTGAAAAGCACCTTGTTCAGATTTGTGGATGACACTAAGATGTGGGGAGAAGTAGGCATGCTAGAGGAGAGGGACAGGCTACAATTAGCTCTGGACTCATTACAGGGGTGGGCGGATGAGAACAGGCTGGGTTTCAGTACTGACAAGCGCAAGGTACTGCACCTAAGGAGGAAGAACCAGCAGCATACCTACAGGCTGGGGAACTCCCTTGTCAGCACAGAAGCAGAAAGGGATCTTGGAGTCATTATTGATTCCAAGATGAACATGGGCTGCCAATGTGAGGACGCAGTCAGGAAGGCTAACTGCACCTTGTCATGCATCCACAGATGCATCATGAGCAGGTCCAAGGAGATGATCCTCCCCCTCTATGTGACATTGGTCAGGCCGCAGTTGGAGTACTGTGTCCAGTGCTGGGCGCTGCACTTCAGGAAGGATGTGGCCAGCATCGAGAAGGTCCAGGGGAGAAACACTTGCATTATCAGGGGTCAGCAGGGCAGGCCCTACAAGGAGAGGCTGCGGGACCTGAACCTGTTCAGCCTCCACAAGAGAAGGCTGAGGTGGGGATCTGGTGGCCGTCTATAAACTGACCAAGAGAGAACAGCAAGCAATGGGAGTGTCCCTGTTCCCCCGAGCACTATCAGGAGTAACAAGGAATAACGGCCATAAGTTGATGGAGAGGAGTTTTAGGCTAGATATCAGGAGGCACTACTTCACAGTCAGGGCAGCTAGGATCTGGAACCAACTTCCAAGGGAAGTGGTGCTGGCTCCTACCCTGGGGGTCTTCAAAAGGAGGCTAGATAATCACTTGGCTGGAGTCATTTGGCCCCAGTATTCTTTCCTGCCCAGGGCAGGGGGTCAGACTTGATGATCTGCTCAGGTTCATTCTGACCCTACCAAGTATGAAACTAAGTGTCTTGTGTAGCTTGCTCTTGAAAACTTCCAGGAGTGGAGATTTTACAATTTGTGTAGATAGCCTGTTTTAATGTTTGACCACCCTCAGGGTCAGAACTTTCCCCCTAATCTTCAACTTAATTTCCCCTCCTGAAGTTTTGAGGCCATTGTTCCTAGTCATGTCCCCTGTGGCTACAAAGAAAAGCCCATCTCCATCTTTTCTGTAAACATCCTTCAGATGTTATCCCTCTGTCTTCTCTTCTCCAGACTAAATACACTTAGTTTTTTCAGTCTTTCCTCATAAGTCTTGCCTCCCAGCCCCACAGTCACTTTTATTCCTCTCCCCTGGCCTCTTTCCAAGGTTTCCACATCTCTTGAAGTGTGGGACCCAAAATTGGACACAGTACTTCACCAGTGCTAATATGCTACTTCACAGTATTATTAGGGTACTGCACAATAGCGGTACTAAAAAGGCATTCACCACCGCTCCTGTGCAGTAACTATAGTCTGCAAATTTATTTAGTACTTACTTATACAAGTACAAAATTAAATGTGCAGTAACCATTGTGCATTAATGAATGTATAGATGCATCCTGTGAACACTGATCCAACCAGTTGCGTATCCACCTGGTAGTACTTCCATCCACTCTGATTTCCTTAGCTTGTTAATGAGAATGTAGTGAAAGAGAGAGAGAATCAAGGGATGTCACATCCACTGCTCTTTTCCCATCCTCAGGGCCTGTGACCTTATCATAGCAGAAAATCAGGTTGGTCTGACTTACTTTTGGTGAATCCATGCTGCCTGTTCCTGATCACCATATTCTCCTCTAGGTGCTTCAGAATAGATTTCTTGCAGATCTACTCCACAGTCTTTTCCAAATATAGTGGCCAGGCTGACTGGTCTGTAGTTTCCTGGACTCTCCTTTTTCTCTTTCTTAAAGACGGGCATTATATTTGCCTTTTTCCAGTTGTATAGGAACCCAATCTCTATAAGTTCTCAAAAAGCATAGCCAATGGCTCTGATATTACCTCAACCAATTCATTCAGTACCCTAAGGGAGCATCCCACCAGTCCTGCCAACCTGAAAGCATCTAGTTTCCCTAAGTAGCCCCTAACCTGTTTTTACTATTTTGTTTGTCTCCTTCCCTGTCTTTGCTGCCAGATGCACTCATCTTGTAGCTCTTCCTGTTTCTAAAGACTGAAGTAAAAAAGGCTTTAAATACCTCAGCCTTTTCTGCATCGTCCATAACTAGATTGCCTTTTGCCTTATGTAGGGAACCTATGGAGCTTTTGGTCTGCCTCTTACTTTTGACATACTTTTAAAATCTCTATCGTCTTTTATGTCCCTTGCCAGATGCATCTCAAATTGTGCTTTGGCCTTCTTAATTTTCTCCCTGCCTGCCCATGAGATACTCTTATACAGGTTTCCCTCTATTTATGCGGGTAGTGTGTATGTGAATTCGCTCTTATGCAGTGACCCTCTTTATACCCAGAATTCATTATATGCAAGGTAAATTCGCTCTTATGCAATCAGCATAAGTGCCCCCCCAGCAGGTAAGTCTGTGGAGGGAGTGGAAAGGGCTGTGGGACTAGGGCATCACTCACCCCAGCCCCTGCTTCAGCTGCTCTGGGAGCAGCCAACGCCAGCTGCTGGGCTGCACCATGCCCCGAGCCCCCCAGGGCTTCTCTTGTCCCTACTCACCTCAGTTCCTAGGCTGCACTGTGCTGTGGTGCAGGCAGGTGGTGTTGGCTGCTCCTCGGGCTGCTGCAGCAGGGGCTGAGGTGAATGGGGAGAAGTGGAGGCCTGGGGCTGCAGCAGGGAGCAAAGCAGAGGAAACTGTCAATGGGTGTGGGGCACAGGATGGGGGGGGAGGCACAGCTCTTTCTGCTACATGCACCCCAGGAGGGCTATGGGCTGGGGGGCTGCTGGGCTTTTCCTGGGGGGGGCGCGTGCCCCCAGATCTGCGTGCAGGACAAGAGCAGTCTGCCGATGCAGGCTGGGGCTGTTGGCAGCATGGGGCTCTTTCCAGCACTTGACGGCAGCTCTGGAAGGGCAGGTTGAGGGGGCTATGGTGAATTTTGGGGTGGCAGCAGCCTGCCTCCCAGTGCTACTGCCTGCCCTGAGCACTGGGAAGAGCCCAGTGCCACCACTGGCCCCAGCCTGCAGTGGCAGCCTGCTCTTGTCCCACGTGGATCCAGGGGCACACGGCCCCTGGGAAGAGCCCAGCACAGGCCTGCAGCCCTCCCGGGGTGCATATAGCAGCAAGAGCTGCACCCACTGACAGTTCCTTCTACTTTGCTCTCTGCTGCAGCTCTGGGAGCAGCTGACGTGCTGCACTGCACCCCTTCCCTAGTCCCAGCCTTACTCCCTCCCTCCCTCACTGCTGTGGGAATGTATCCCTATTTTGTACATTGTAAACTGGATTCCCTTTGTGCAAATTTGATTTATGCGCCATTCTCTGGCAATGCATGAACAACATAAATTGAAGGGAAGCCTGGACTCTTACCTAAGTACTATGAGTGAGTTTCCATTTTTAATAGGATTCTTTTTCGAGTTTCAATTCCTTGTGTAGCCAGGCTAGTCTCCCATTGCACTTCTCATTCTTCTATCTGTAAGGCCCCTTGTTAATTGCATCTTATGCAATCAGATACATGTGCACAGAATTACCTGGCCACATGTTCAACTTGATTTAAGACATGACAATACAATTAACAAGCCAAAAAATTGTTCCACATATAACATAGAAGAACTTTGTCACTCACTTGTATTGTGTCTTAAATTGAACATATATATGGCTCACTGGGGCTGGCCCAGGACAGTTCCTGATGCTCAGCTGAGTGTCAGGATCTAGCATGGGGCACCTGCTTCTATCATTTTTCTGACATCCCCAGCACCCGGGGAAGCCAGGATCAAGGAGCCAGTCCCTGATCCTGAAGTTTTCATGAACCCCATACCCAGCTGCATACATGGGTCGTATAGGTTCTGGCATGACGGGGCCTTGGGATTGGTAAGCCTTTCCCTAATCCTGGGTTCCCTGGGTGCCTCAGCAGCCTGATCCTTGGGTCTCTCTGTACCAGGATGAGTAAAAACCATGTGTTCTGTCCAGCTGGGGTTTTGACAATAACTGATTGTGTGTTGGGTCTGGGGACCAGGCTAGGCCTGGTTACAGATCCCAGTTCAGTCACTAGCCCCAGCTGATAATCAGCTCTTTGTGGGCACCCAGCTTTCAACTTGCTGGTGCAGGGAGAGCCAGGGCTTCCCCTGCACTGGCAAGTAAGGTACAATATGGATCTAATTGTGTATCTTAACATTATCAGATCAGATCCCATCATGTCTGTAAGTGAATGTCCTTCAGCATCCCTATGTATAAGGGCTCCACAGTGGTGGGGAGGTTGCACTAAAATAATATAACAGACAAACAAGTTAACATAAAAGGAATATAAACTTTAGGTAGCTTGACTGAACTACATGAGTTGCAAATGACAATTCTACTCCCTCTGGCAACTCACTAACTAGATAACTTGTAGGTCCAGGTGTACCATGGGTTTTTGTATCCTCTTAGGATAATGTAGTGAGGGTAATGGGGTGTTGCTCTTTACTACAAGAGATGATGAGAAGGGGTCCTTAGTGTTTGGCATCTTCATCCCTCCCAATAACTAGTCATCACAATCAAAACTTATAACTGAAGAAGGCTGAGCTGACCATTTTGAGTCTATTCCTCACCGTCCTACAACTCTGATATTCTTTTGCAATTGTCAACAGCTTGAAAAAGGGAGAATGATGCATCATCACTTTTCAAATGATACATAGTGGGTGCATCTACCCATGAAATTAGTGTGATGTGATAACCTCTGGAGCAGTTTGCACCAGAGTACACTGCTCTGGGGCGCATTGTCTACACCTGTGCCTGGGACAGCAGTTCTTTGAGGGGGTCAGTCCTGGGCTCTGGGTGGTGGCAATGGGCTGGCTGGGGCACAAGAGTGCTGAAACTGCAGAGCTGTGTGGCTGACCCACCGAAGCCTGCTGCTAGCTAGGGACTGTTCTACCTTGGCTCAAAGTGCTATTGTCCTAGTCACCATCCACACATGTGCTGCAGCACAGTAAATGACTCCTCCATAAGATAGTATTATCCCCACAGTACTGTCTTATGGCAGAGTTAATTAATTTACTGCACCCTAATACCAGCACTTATGTAGATAGTGACATTTTACTGCGGAGCCAATTAGTCAACTCTGCAGTAAAGCACACGTGTAGATGCACCCAGGGGGACTTGCATCTTTACATATCTCATTGCCCTTGGAACAGTACACTCACAAAATAGAGCATACACTTTATCCAACAAGAGAATTTTTAGAAAGGCATTACATTTATAAGGCAACTTGACAGGTTGCAAGCCCGTCATCAGTCTCAGTGGAAATATGACTTGCTTTTTAATACAGAGCTGAAACCATGAAAGAAGAAAGCCAAACCAAAATAAAATCAGTAGAACTATGGAACCTTACTTTACTGAACCAACATGGCAGTTCCAAATAAAACAAACCTCGGATTTAACATTTAACAATAAGAAAAATTTGAAAGAAGACCATAGGAACGTAATCTTGAGTTACGGCGTTTCCATTATTTTCCTCAGGCTAGAACTCACAGGAACAATTCTAAAATATCTGTCCAGGACTCATAAAATTGAGAATTTGGAGTTTGTCAATAGTTTCCTTGCACAGGAGTAATGCCACCTTTGTTTATCATTGCATGACTGATAATACTATATGAATTCAGTTGAGCTGAAATTGGAGAAAGAGATCTATATGAGGGAAAATTTCTGAGGTTGGCTGACAATACTGAAGAACATTTTCTTTAGCATAAAATAAGGCTGTTCCTATACCCTGTTTTTTCTAGTAGTTACAAGTCCCCTGTCATGCTTGCCATTAGAGGTGCACCCATATATCAGTGCCATATCGGATAGGCACTGATAAAAGAAAAATTAATGTTATCGGCTTTCTTTGGGGAGCTGCGTGGAGAGCAGTGCCCTGCAGGTAAGTCTGTGGAGGGGAAGGAAGAGGCATTGGGCGGGGGGGCAGATCAGGGCCCCCATGGTGAGGGAGGGAGTGGGGCAGGGGCAAGGGCTGGGGGTGCTGTCTAACCAGGGCAGTGAATGGGACCCAGGGCGGAGAGTGGGACAGAGCCAGGTTTGTGTATGGGGCAGATGCTGTCTGCTCACTGAGGGCTCAGGGCTCTCTGCCCTACTGCCTTTCCCTTAGGAGCTCTGCTCTGGCTGCATGCTCGCTGACTGCTCAGCAGCAGTGAGGGTGGCAAGTTGTGCCTCCCACTGCCGGATGGGCAGGGGATGTGCAGCCAGCATGAGATCCCAGGGCAAAGGCAGCAGGGCAGAGAGCCCCGAGCCTGCAGTGGGCAGCCTGCATTTACCCTTGCCCCACTTGGCCTTGCTCTGGTTAAGTGTCCCCATGCTTAAAAATGGTGGTGGTAACATTGAACTAAAACTCATTTGCCAAGCTTTAGTTCAAGAACTTCCACTATCATTTTTAAGCGCTGGGATGCTGATCCCCCCCCAGACAAATCGCCTGCAGCTCTGTCCCGCTCCTCACCCTGGCCCCAGGTCCCATTCATGGCCCTAGCTGGGCAGCCCCCAGCCCCTGCCCCACTCCCTCCCTCACCGTGGGGGCCTCTATCTGCACCCCACTCATGCCTCTTCCCTCCTCCAAACCCCTTCTCAACAGACTTTCCTGCAGGGAGCTGCTCTCCACACTGTGTGGCTGCATTCCTGTACATTGGTTATGGGATCGGTATTGGCTGATATGCCTGGTTAATAATCAGCTGTTAATATTGGATAAGAAATCTTTATCAATGCATCCCTATTTGCCCTCATAATTTCACTTTCAGTTACCATATTTCTGAATGAATGACTTTAGATATGGGACAAATGGTTAATTCTATAGACCAACATCCTTTTAATTCTACAAATAGTCTCCCTTAGATGATTAGATGAATAAGATGAGTTCCTCTCCTTAATTTTGCTACTGTCACATATAGAAGGTCATTTCAGAACTTTTGTAGCCAAATGTGGCTTTTTTTAATAGTTAACACCTTTTAAAAATAGCAGGCTCATCAGGATTTATTTACTCCTCAACTATGTATTAGGGAATCAGCTTCATATTTGGATTTGTAGATTTATCTTGGCTCACAAGAGGTTTGCACAGTTGCTTTTTTCATAAGACTCTATGCTGATGAGCATTCCCAGTGATTATACTGAGCCTTTACTAACTGATGTCTGTGGTGGTCAGTTTTGACAACTTTTCATATGTTTGTCTTTGGAAAGTAGTAGATGTACTGGAGCAGGGGTCGGCAACCCCTGGCACGCGTGCCAAGCATGGCATGCGAGGCTATTTTGCTTGGAATGCTGCGGTCAGCCCTGGCTCCAGGAAGCTGCTGCCGGCAACGAAGCCTGGGCTGCTCTGAGCAGGGCTTGCAGCGTCCCAGCTGCCTGCTAGGAGCAGCCTGGGACCCTGGCTGGCAGCAGCTCCCCAGAGCTGGGGCCAGCTGCAGCCAGGAGGCTCCAAACAGCTGCGCTGGGCTCCAGCACCACCTCCGCACCGGTACGTGCAGGCGCGCCTCAGTGGGGGTGGGGTCTGAGGCAGCACAGCCTCGGTATCACCTCCGTGCCAGAAGAGGGGGAGAGGAGCTTGGTGCAGCTGTTTGTAGCCAGCCCGGGCAGCGTCCCCACCACCTGCTCCAAGGCGCACCTGCATGTGCGGAGCTGGTGCCGGAGCCTGGTGCAGCTGTTTGGAGCCTCCCTCCCCCGCTCTGGGGAGTTGCTGCCAGCTGGGAGCCCGGGCTGCTCCCAGCGGGCAGCTGGGACACTGCAAGCCCTGCTGGGAACAGCCCGGGCTCCAGCAGCTACCTAGAGCTGGGGTAGCTGCTGGCAGCCACAGAGCCCGGGCTGGGGGCAGGGGCTTTAGGTGGGGGGGCAAGGGGCACAAGCAGGGCATCCTGCCATGTACCCCTTGCCCTCATTTTGTTTTTCTGCCATGCTGGCACTCTGGCACCTTCCGAAGGAGGCATTATGGTGTTTTTTCGGCACTCTGGCCAAAAAACGTTGCCTACCGCTGTACTGGAGGGTGGAGTTAGGATTCATAGAGACCTCAACAAATTGGAGGATTGGACCAAAAGAAATCTCATGAAGTTCAACAAGGACAAGTGCAAAGTCCTGCACTTAGGATGGAACAGTCCCATGTGCCGGTACAGGCTGAGGGCTGACTGGCTAAGCAGCAGCTCTGCAGAAAAGAACCAGGGGTTACAGTAAGCTGAAGATGAGCCAACAGTGTACCCTTGTCGCCAAGAAGGCTAACGACATGCTGGGCTGCACGATTAAGAGCGTTGCCAGCAGATTGGGGAAAGTGCTTATTCCCCTCTTGTTTGATGTTGGTGAGGTCGCACCTGGAGTACTGTGTCCAATTTGGGGCCCCTCATTATAGAAAATATGACAAATTGGAGAAAGTCCAGCAGATGCCAGTGAAAGTGGTTGGGGGGCTGGAGCACATGACTTATGAGGAGAGGCTGAGGGAACTGAGTTTATTTAGTCTGCAGAAGAGAAGACTGAGTGGGGATTTAATAGCAGTCTTCAGCCTCCTGAAGGGTAGTTCCAAAGAGGATGGTGCTAGACTATTCTTAGTGGTGACAGATGACAGAACAAGGAGCAATGGACTCAAGTTACAGCAAGGGAAATTTAGGTTAGGTATTAGGAAAAGCTTTCTCACTAGGAGGGTAGTAAAACACTGGAACACGTTACCCAGAGAGGTTGTGGAATTTCCATCCTTGGAGGTTGTTAAGACCTAGCTAGTCAAAGCCTTGGCTGGGATGATCTTGTTGGGGATGGTCCTGCTTTGAGCAGGGAGTTAAAATAGATGACTTCCTGAGGCCCCTTCCACCTCTTGTTTTCTATGGTTCTGCAATTTTATGATTCTATGATCACCGCTACAATGGGTCCCATATTACATTCAGACCAACCTCAGGACTTCTGCAGATTGGATTCCACTGTTTCAAATCAGGCACTCCAAAGTGAGGAGCATGCTGTTAGGCACCCTTCTGTGTGATTTTTGGCTTAAGAGCTTTGCTTGGCTGAAAAGAAGCTCAGTGACAAAAGCATGGACAGAATCCACAACCTACACCCCTTTCTCCAGGGTAGCATTCAACTGGCTTAGCCAAGATACCAGTCTTTCCCACTCTGCAGTCATCTGCCTCATTCACTGCACACCTCCCAGTTTCTGCAATAAATGGGGCAAAGGTCTTATGAACAACAGCCTCCTTAACTATGAAATCCCAATTCATCTCTCATTAGGACTTAGATCAGGCTTGTCTAACATGCGGCCCGCCAAGCCATTTTCTGTGGCCCGTGGTGCTGCGATGGGAAACGAAAGTAAACATAGTTTACTTTCATTCCCACCCCTTGTCCCTCCCCCAGCTCCTCAGCAGCTTCCTAATGGCTGCTGAAGGGCTAGGGAAGGGACAAGGTTCCCACACACACCGCATCAGCTTGACATGGCTGACGCGGTGTGTGTGGGAAGAGGAGTGCAGACCTGGCCCGCCGCCTCCTCTCCCCAGCACCACCTGGGGAAGCCACTGCTTCCTGGCCTGAGCGACTCGCCACTCCCTGCCCGCAGGCGAGAGGCGGCCCGGCCCCGGGTCACTGGTGGAGGCGGAGGCAGAGCAGCGTGGGCAGGTGCCTCCTGCCGGGCTGTTGGCATTGGCCATGCCATGCAGGGCAGCCCCAGGCTTGGGTGGAGCCTGCACTCACTGCGCCCCAAGGTGCTGCCCGGCCCCAGCCCTGGCTCCGGCTCCCTCCAGCTCGGCGCGGCGATGCAGTCCCACAGAGGCGGCGCGACGGCCGGGCTTGCCCTCGTCGTCTGCCTCTGCCCCCTCCTGCCACAGGTAGGGCTGGGCTGGGGCGGGAAGACGGCGCCTCCCCCGGGGCCGGGCCAGTGACTGGGAGCCTGATGAGCAAGGGTTGTGCCCTGTGTTGCTTCGCTCTGCCTCAAATAATTGCCCACCCCGGTCTAGATCAGTGGTTCTCAACCTTTCTTGTACCAGGACCCATTTGTAAACATAGATGGTCAGTCCCAACCCAGTGTCCCTCACTGCTCCTACCTCCAGACCCCAGTGTGTGGGGTATAGGGGGGGCCCCATGTAGCCTCTTGCAGGCTGGAACTCTGCCAGCCCACAAGAGAAAAGCCACAGTTATGTTTTTCTCCTTTAAAGGAGAACTCATTTTTAAAGTTTGCTCGTGACCCTTTCATATGTTCTGGAGACCTACTTTTGGGTTGCAACCCATGTTTTGCGAAACGCTGGCCTAGATCATGCCCTACCCGTGCTGTCCAACATCTTTTTGAACACCTCCGATGATGGGAAGTCCACAACTTCCCTAGGCAATCTGTTCCACTCCCTCACTGTTCTAACCTCTGTGAACAGAGGGCTGGTACTGGAAATACAGCGAGGTTTTCAGGCTCTGTTCTGTGCCTTGTCAGTTAACAGATGGACAAAAAGAAAAGTGGAAGAGGTTTTCTCTCTTAATTTCTACCTCCTCCCATTGGCAAGAAGCTGTTGGAAGTTACTTCCCAAGTTTGTGTTTGACTGGTGGCAGGATGCCTGCTGCCTCATGGGGTCCAGGTCAGGTACTGTTATAATTGTTTTTATTTTGGATTTTAAACCACGTTTCCAGACCCATTTCATTATCACTTTCTGCAATTTCATTGGTGTCAGAGGTCATGTGACATCACTTCCTGATGTGATACCACTTCCTGTGAGGTCTTTGAGTATGGCTCACTGGCCCATTGGGTGATAAAAAGTTCATGATCCAGCCCCACATTCAAAAAGTTTGGACAACCCTGACTTAGATACTTAAAATCACACTCTTAATTTTTAGTATGGATACAAGAATCGTATCTGTTTTCTGTGTTTGAAATTAATCGTTAAATAAGTTAATTTTACAATTTCTTTTGGCTTTCTATTTTAAAAAATTCAATCACCCCCCTATTGCACTATAAGAATTACAGTAAAATTAATATTCTTCCCTGAGAGTTTCTAGTGGAGCAGAAGCTACATTTTTTTTATGCCTCCAATAAGGAAGGCAAGTTCTAATGTTTGAGATGTGACAGCTTACAAAATAAATCAGCTGGTCTGTCTTTTTGCATACGTGTGCTCACTTTGGAATGTCACCTTGTCAGCTGCAGGTCTCTCTGCTGATCTTTAGGGAAAAGCACAACTAGCTGTGTTGGCAAATCTTGTAAGAATCAAGCCCCAGCATGATATGGTTATTCAGCTAAGTACACATACATTGTGTAGTGGTGGCCTGCAAGCCTGTGTTTGCTTTTATAGAAGCATAAGAAACCATACACAAAACCTATGTTAAAAGAAGCTTTGACTATATCAAAAATAGATATATTTCTCTGAGCAGGGGAGGAACAAATCAAATCAATCTAATCATTGAAGGGAGCCTCTATTGGCCCTAACATCTCTGTGCCTTAAAATGTTCCTAGTTTAAAATGGAGATAATACCAACCCCTTTCTCACCCCACTGGCATGTTGTTATTGAACAACACATGGGTTTTGTGGAAGATATAGTTTCAGATCGTGTAAGTAAATATTATACTTTAAAGCACTGGTTTTTAACCTTTTTAGACTCGCTGACCAAATCCAGTGGTTCCATGGGCTGGATCTGGCCCACAGGCCACAGGATGCTGCATCTTGGAGTAGGATGTGGGCCTAGATGTGTAATCTAAGGGCATAAATTCTAATAGCAGAGGGTCTAAAAATTAGTCATTGAGGACCTTTGTACATGCCACAAAATCAGCCTTTAAAGCAGCTTAAATGCACTTTTGCACTGCTTTAATGGCATTGCTGTTTGCACGTTTGGCGGCGTATTCTGCTTTAAATGACTTTGTTACCTAGCAAGATAAAACAGCTGCAAGGTGTTTTAGTTTGCTACCTAAAAAAGTGCAACAGTGCATGGGGCTCTGGAAGCTAAAGAGGCAGGTAAGGATCAGGCTCTCACCCTTGTGTATATGCCACGTGGGTTTAGTTTGGTTTAATTCTCCCTAAATTGAAGCATTTTTTTAAAAACCCACTATTTCAATTTAGGGAGAACTAAACTGAATTAAACCCCTGTCACTTGTACAAGCAACCTGTAGTACTGAACCTAAGTCCCCTTGCGAATCTTGCCCATTGTGTTTTGTAGAAGTCTATAAAAGTTGTTCTGCACTTTCCTGTCCCCCAGGCTGTTTTGTTCATGTGCCTACATAGTGGAAGAAAGGTTGTTTCTTAAAACACTGAGATCCTTCAAGATCCAAGGCAGTAAATTCTCCCCTGTCATTGCACTTTTGTGAAAGAATAGCACTCCCCCAGCCAAATCTATAGCTGAGGTGAACAGTTCTTATTTATCTTGGATTTGGTGGGATCTAATTATAAAACAAAATATGTCGTGTCTTAATATAATTAACTGCATTGGTCTCTGCAAAGGTGTGGCAAATTGATTTTCATGGCTTCCGTAGCATTGTGCGCTTTTCCATAGTGGAGAAGGCAGCTGTATTAGCTGCCCAATCAAGCTTATAGTAATTTTGAAAAAGCCGTGTGTGTGTGTGTGTGTGTGTAAGGAAGATGCCACCAGAATGACTTAATCTGTGGTTGAAAGGATATCTTGCACTACTGGCCTTTCAGCATGGAATTCATTGATTCTATTATCCCTTTTAACACTTAACGAATTTTCTTAGATTTCTTTTGAACAGTGACTTAAAGGGCCAGTTTATGTATTAAATTCCTAAATCTTCTGTTCCTATTATTCCAAAGTATAAGAATTTTAAGAGGAAACTTTTTCAGAACCATATTGGAATGGTTGATTCCTCATTATTTTAAGGGTGGTAAGTTGGGGATTGGTATGGTTGGGAGGTCACCTCCTCTGTCCCCTCAGTTCCTTATAACTGAAGGAAAAAATTGAGGGGAGCTTCATGAGATGAACCTCATGAAGGGTCAGATCTGGTTTTTCATTTCCTTGGAGGAGTGGAGGGCGGGTTCAGTAAAAATAAATAGTGGCATGGTAAGATTTCTGTGTGCTCATACCTGTTTCAGGTGTTTCGCTATCCACAGTTCCTGAAATAGCTTGAGAACTATCAGGATAAAAACTGCTGTAAACACATCAGTTATTATACATGAAATGTTTAAAAAGCCTTTTTGAAATAGCATTCATTTTAGACTACTTATGTAAAGGAAGGAAAATAATATTGGCTTTGCATTTTTATAATATTTTTAGTTCTTGGAGTAGTAACAAATTGCTTGCACATTTATTACAATTGACTGTATCTTCTAGAATTATCTTATTTTGAAAACCTACATTAAACACTCTTATCCCCAGCCCATACAGCTGGGAACCAGCTCTGAGTTCTGAAGTCTATAAATACACCTATTTACTTTACCCAGAAAGTCAGTTTCCTGGACAGAATCCCATTTTTTTTAATCTTATGACTCATGATAATTTATGCTTTTTCCCAGCTGAATGTTTAAAATATCTTCAGACAATTTACAATCCATATAGCACTTTCTTTTTTTTCTTCTTATTAAGCAGATCAATATGTTTCATATATCTTAGCAATGCATCCTAGTGACTTGTATGATAAGGTTATAAAGATATATCATTTGTAAAACAACACGTTGAGTATTGATTGTATCTTCGAAATGTTAGAGCAGGGATGTCAAAGATGTGGCTCGCAGGCCAGATCAGGCCCATGGAGCTGTATCCTCCAGCCTATGGTGCTTGAACCAGATCCACATGCTGCATGTGGCGTGCCCCAGAGCAGCCTGTGTGCTGCATTCAGTGCACCCTGGCCCTAGCCCCACACATTGCACATGATATGTGGGACATGTCTGGCACAGGCTGTATGGGGAGTACAGGTCTGGTCTGAGACTTGGGCTGCTTGTGGTGCTCACTCTGGACTGGCCCAGGGTGCTGGATCCAGTGCATGGGGCCAGTTTCTGAGCTGGGTCCGACCTATGGTGGTCCACTCATCTGGCCTGTGGGGCCTAATAAGTTTGATATCCCTATGTTATACATTAGGTGAGAAACAGAAATCCTGACTTTTGGTATCACTTATGTCAGCTTTAGTTTGACATTTGTGTAAATCAGTTAACATCAATGGAGTTTAGATTACTCTTGATTTACCCCACTCTCAGTTAGACCAGAATCATGCCTAGTGACTTAAGTGCAGCTGTATAATTATACTATTAAAGATGTTTTGCCTCGTGCATTCATTCTGATGAGCATTTCCTCCTTCCTTAGCAACTCCTTCCCAGCATTCTTGGGGTACCAGGGATAGTTAAGCACAACAGTGACAAAAATTCCAGTGGAAACATTGTGTGGTACTAGAAGTCCTAGGAGTGATCTTGGAAATATGAAGCTATACAGCATATTTTAAGGGGATATACACAATGCACTCAGGAACAATTTACCTAAGGAGGCATACAACTATTTTAATACATGAGATCTCTGAAAGGGAAGGTCAAAGCCTTCTAAATAATAATATAATTTTTTAGGACTTTTTTTACAAAAAAGTTGATTATTTAAACGAAGAATTTTTTTTTATAAAATGTCACTATTATGATGACGCATGATAAATGCAAAATAATAAAAAGTTTCTAAGAGCCCCCCCACTACATGTTCAGGTAAAGGTACAATAGGATGTAACATGAGATCTACATAATCCTGCCTCCTGCCATGCTGCAGGTGCACAGCAGGGATTGTGGGATCTCACATTAGATCTCATTGTGCCTTATTCCCAATGCAGGAGGAGCCTGGGATCACAATATGGGCTGCAGGGCTCTCAACAGGGCAGTGCTGGGAACATGGCCACTACTGCAAGCCTTGTTGACTGCAGGGTTGGCAGTGGGGACAGGAGATGTGGAGCTTGCAGTGGGGGCCTCGTGAGCATTCCGCTGCTGCTGGGAGCCCCACCCATTGGTTAATGGAGCTTCCAGCCACAGGGGAACACCTGGCCAAATGTTCAATTAATGGCTTGATTAGAACAAATTACAAAGTTGGTACATGTTTTTTATGGAACAACTTTGTAGCTCAGGAGTCGAAGTGCCAAAAATAACCCGTATTTGATTCACACCTTGACTTGGTATGCCAGAGGCAAATGGCTGGTGCACACATGCCTCTGGGCAGACAGCTTGGGAGGAGCTGGGGTTGCACTGCTCCTGGTGTCTTCTTGACTGTATGTTGTGAGGCACACATGCAGGTGCCGCTGCCACAGAGCATGGCTGGGGCTCTGGACCCCCGTGAAGCTGTTCAGGCTTTGGGCAGCTGCTGCCTGTCACAGAGCTGGGCTGCTTACAGCAGGGTTTGCAGCCTCCCCGCTGCCTGCTGTGTGCAGCCTGGGCTCCATGGCTGGTGTCAGATGCCCAGAGCCCTGGGCTGACTATGGCATGCTGAGCAAAACAGCCTTGTATGCCATACTCTGGCATGCATGCCAGGGGTTACCAACCCCTGTTGTAGCTTATTGCTTGTTTTACTGCTTGGATGAGCGTGGAGCTGGGTCACAACGTAAGACATGATTAATTTGTTAATCATGCCTGAGTAACATGAGAGGGGGCCTAAGATCAACACCTCTTCACTTGACTGTCTTGCACTAATTGCCATCATTACTTGAATACAAGATGAGTTTTTCCCCCATTGGCAAGGGGGAAAAAGCCCCTTGTCTTATTATCTCATACAAAGAAATCTCAGTAAATACACTGCCTGTCTTTAAACTGATGCCAGAAGCAGCATGTACTCAGCAGTGAAAACCAATTATGAAGTTGATTAAATGGAATCAACACTGACCATAACTATAAAACATATGGCCCACATTGGGCAAACATGCTGACAATGGCAACCTACCACAGGACAGGTTAGTGCAGCCTATTTGCAAGGGGTCTTATGGTAGTGTCCATTGAGCGAAGTCCCCCTCTGCTGATTTTTCTGCCCCCCCGCCCCCCAAGTCATGGTGGGATACACTGTGTACATTTTAACTTCTTCACTCCCATAGCTGAGCCGTGCCTTTCTTTCCCATTCCCAATGATTCCTGTTTCTTCACCAACCTTAAATGCCTGGCAGACATTATGAAACAGGGCCCCAAACAGTTAATCTAGAATACCTCTGTTGCCCCCTCTAAGCTTGCTGTGTATGATTAGCATGGCCATGCCCTCTATGAGGTAGAACAGGATCAGGTTGCCTGCGTCTCATCTGCATATATATTTTTGGAGGATCCGAGGACTCATGACAAGAACATCTGGTTCCAGTCATGAGTGGAAGCTAATTAGCACATGGCTCCTTTGCGGGGGGTATCTGGAATACATACCCATAGTGAGCAGCACTGAGCTGTAGGGTCACCATGGCTTGAAATGCTATGGACTCTTGTGGGTGGGGCCTAGCCCAGTGAACTAGGAGATAAATCGCAAGCCTTTGGCTTTGGACTAATGCGTAGAAAATACCATGATCATGATGGCGGCATGGGAAGTACCCTGGCTGAGGTAATGCAATTAAAATGGCACTGTGTAGTGGAGGGTTGCACCTTTGTCTGCTTGTGGAGAGGACTTCCTATGAGAGCCTCATAGTTAGCTTCCCACTGGCTTGCTTTCATTGAGAGGATCTTGGCTACATGCTGACTTTATGGAAATGGGAAACTCTTCACTAGGCTGGTCCTGCAACCATACTGCTGAGGGCAAGTGAAACTCGGGGACATCCGAAACCCAAATCTCCAGGCTTGGGCCCACACACAGGATGCTTGTCAAAGGATTTGGAAGTATCTGAAGCCTCAGGAAGGGGTGGAGGATACTTGCCAGTAGCAGGGCTACATGTGGTACTTGGATGATTCGAATGGATTTAGACCTGATCTGGCAGACTTGACCTGGGACATGACTCGTGTCATGTTTTTTAAGGATTTTTCCTTTAAAAAATAAAAAATAAAAAAAAAAAGTTTGTATTTTTATGTAAGTAGGCATCAAAGTGCTGCTCAAGTGTGTTTGTGGAGTACCTGTGCTAAAACTTGCAGCAGTACGTGATCACTGGCTTTATTTTCCCTGGTGTAGCAGTGGGAAGAAGATGAGGCAAACCACCAATAGTTAGAGCCTATACCTAGAAAATGTATACTTTTTCAATATATAGAATCTGATTATTAGGGGTTGTTTTATAATCAGAATTATAAGATGAATTGGGGTTCTATTTGAGTAAATATGGTACCTCTATATTCAGCAATCACAAAGCAGAAAATACACACACAAATCTACCTTGTGTATGTAATATTGTGTATGTAAGAGAGACTTGTATATAGGAACAGTTTGGCCTGGTAGCTTGGCAAACTTGGCTGCTTCCAAGGTCTCTTACGGATGGCAGCGTTCTTGTCCTCCTGCCAGAAAAAGTAAATAATTCCTTTGTTTTCAGGAACCTAAAAGCACCAGGGAGGTGGTGCTGGCCCCTACCCTGGGGGTCTTTAAGAAGAGGCTGGATGCCTACCTGGCTGGACTCATTTGAGTCCCGTTTTTGTTTTTAGGGTTTTTTGTTGTTCTCCCGCCCTGGCGGGGGGTCGGGCTAGAAGATCTATTAGGTCCCTTCCGACCCTAAAACTATGAAACTATAAAGCTCCACATTAATAGCAAGTCTCTTGCCATGAATGCTAACTAGGGATCTTCGTATTAAATGAGGCTGTTCGAGGTCATGTCTTACTATGCTTTGCTTTTTAAAGTCTAGAAATGAAATAAAAATGCATATAATCTGTCATTTGATAAAAGTCTATGATACTTTTATTATTTAAAGTATCATAGACTTTTACTCTATTATTTAAAGATAGGTTTATCTTAGTATTTGTTAGTGTTAAGTTTTTATCCATCTCTGTAAATTATTAACATTGCCGTTGACACTAATGGTGGAATATTTTCAAGCACTAAACTCTTTCTTGGGACAACATTTCAAAGGATCCATTGTGTATGCCCAATATCACCAGCAAGTGTGTGCTTCTGAAATTACTTTGTTTTCTGCCGGGTTTGGATGATCCTTGACTTCCTCCCTTTCGCTAGATCAATTTGAGTAAAAACTTATTAAGAGCTTGATCCTGCACCTTTGTAGCTGGTGGAGTTTTTTCATTGACTTGACAAAGGTCATTCTTGGATCTCATTCTTATGTGATTTCCTTGGGGTTTGTTTTTTTTTTTTAGTGACCTCTCCCACTGTGGAACAGGTAGAACACTCCTTAGCATATCCTTTTCTTGATTGTGGTAGCCTGGTTGATTGTTATGCTTTTGGGAGGATTATGTACTTCGGAAGATTCTGGGTCTAAGTATTTGTTTTCCACATTTACAAAAATGCAAAGTGAAAATGAAATGGGTGGCTCTTCACTGGACCATGTAGATAAACTGCTGCTTACATTTTGTACTAAAATTTATGTATAAATTGCTATACCAGTTCTGAGCAATGGAAAATAGGGTCCCATGAGTCTTTTTTGGTGGTCAGTTTGGACAAGAACAGAGCATCTGTCTACTGGAGTTTTCAAAGTTTTGCACATAAACCTAATGAGGAATGCATCACACCCTTCTTTTGTTTCTGGAAATGCAAAGGTGACATGAATCATACATCATGTTGCTGTTCTTTTTCTGTTTGACTTGGAAATTGTTTTCAAAGAAAAGCACATATTAAAGTTAAAAGTTTGCTACTATAATGCTGCTAACGCACTAAAAAATCAACCACAGCTGTGTCTTTGGACTTGCCAGAGATTGTTGCTCTTGGCTCATTCCCAGTTAGAAAATCACCACATATTTAATGCTGCTAATATTTCTGCAGTTAGATACTAGAATTTGCATAAAATTGCTAAATTATCGTTAACAGAAAGCAGTCCTTACCAATAGAGCTGGTGAACAATAGAAACCACATTTCCAATAGAACAGTTCAAGGGAGGTGCTGCTCTTTTAATTTTTCTTTCTAGCTCTTTCCATGATCTTCAGAAATTCAGTAAAGGCCAACTGAAGGCCTGAGGGTACAACCTGGCTCTTCATCTGGGGAAAAGACAGACCTTAACAGTATGCATTGGGGTGGCTGAAGGAAAATGAGAAAAGCTTAAACTGATATAATAAAGGGAAAGCGAGAGAGGTGTAAGCTGACATACAATGGGAAATATAGGAAGTTTTGAAATCGACCAAAGTGATCAAAATGAAACGAAGACAAGAAATGGTCTTGGAATGAAGATGTGCCAAAAAAAAATTTAAAAAACCAGATCGTGACTACTAGATTGTGTAAGATATCCAGAGGTATTCATATTGGTTAAGTACAGACGCTCAAAAAACTCCTGGTGGAAGTGTTCTATCACGTTTTACTTAAAGCGCTATAAGTTAGATAAGTAAAATGTCATACTTTGCCTGTATTATTTGAGAGAGTCCTGTGGAATTATGCATTAAAAGGGATTTCTTTTTTTTTTATAGCTTTCACGGTAAAAGTGGGAGTAAAAGTTTTGTACTGAGCCTTAATTACAGTGAAATATGGAAGAGATTTTTTTCCTAGTTTATATGAATATTAATTAGCTTCTTAAACATAGAGCTCAAAAACCTATTTTATCTAACAACATACTGTGTATTACAAACATATTATTTTAAAATATAAGTTACTGATTTGTGTATCCAGTGCATACAATGTAATTATCTCTGATGCAAATATTTTTGTTCTGTTTCTTTATAGGAAGGAGGCTCAGCTGGATGAAGAAGGACAGTTTCTAGTCAGAATAATTTATGATGATTCCAAAACATATGATCTGGTTGCAGCAGCAAGCAAGGTCCTTAGTGAGTAACATATATTTTGAAATTATACCTAATTTCAAAGGCTGCTGTGTTTGTAGCATGGTCACTAGTTTATTGATCCTTTTTAATGCGTTAATTTAACTATAGGTTAGGTTATGTACATGTATATAAGATTAATAAAAATACCAAATTGTGAAATAAGATGATGAGATTCTAGATAGAGGAAGCGTAAGGATGGCTATGATGAGAGAAAAAAAGACTTGCTCAGAAAAGAGAAACTTTGTATTTCATGTGTATTTAAAATTAGTTTATGCCTTTTATTTCTTGAGGACAAATTTTGTGCTCCTTAAACATTTCAGATTACCAGCTCCTTAAATTGAAATAATCTATTTTATCTGCAGAACATGAACACTGTTACATACATTACCATTTCCCACTGTTTCCCCACCCTGCCCACTTCTCCGGGTAGCTCAGTCTTTAGAACCATTCAGTCATTGACCTCCCTGCTGAGACTACTAAACAGGGTGCTTAGATATGGTATTGATTGTTTGTGATGCCTCACCTCATTTCACATGGAGTCCATTGACTTTCATTTACGAAAGCTCTAAACTGGAATTAGAGAAGGAGAATTATTCCTATCACATTTATTTTACTTGAAGTTATTTTAACCCAGCAGTCCCATGTAAGCCCATGACTTTTGCAGAAGTTGGGTTGCTGCAGAGTGCATGACTTTAGCTTCACTTACAGTGTTGTAAATGAGGAGTAACTTCATTGAGGTAAATGAATCTGGGTCTGTAGTTTCTTTCACCTTTGTGTAGTGATCTATATCTGCACAAAACGGTCATATATGGAAATACAAAGTGGAAAATGTGACTTAAGAGTGACCTGATGAACACTCAGTGCTAGGCATTCACCTGATTGTTGAGTCTTACCTTATGCCCCATGTTCTTTTGGCTTCCTGAGTCTAGGCAGAGTTTATATACTGTCCTACATGTGAATTAAAGATAGTGGTTTGCAGAGAACAAGCAATTCATATTGACATGAGTCCATTTCTCTTTATTTCAAATAGACCTAAATGCTGGGGAAATCCTTCAGATGTTTGGAAAAATGTTTTTTGTGTTCTGTCAGGAATCTGGTTATGACACAATTCTTCGTGTCTTGGGCTCAAATGTCAGAGAATTTTTGCAGGTAAGAATTTTATGCCAAATAATTTAAAACATAGTTCTAGAAATATGTACCCTACATCTGTTTCCTGTTGTAAATAGGGTTCAGTTCTGAACCCTAGGAAACCTGGTTTCTGTTCTGAGCCATGCAGGTGACCCATTTTATGTCTGTAGGCAAACCAGCCTCCTTGCTATTTCCTTTCTGTAGGATTTCATTACTCAAAAAAACTGGCTATATGTCACTGTTTCAAATGCATTCTCATAAAATCTTTAATTATGTGGAGAAAATAGCATGTAACCACATCTTTCATTGCATAGGACAGAGAAACTTTGTTCAAGGAGAACCCAGCAGTGCCATCAAGAAGCCCTTACTGCCTGCCTGCTCCCATTCTCCCTGCCCATGCCAGTTTTTGGAAGTGAGCCAGCGTACCTGTATGAGAGTATTCTTGAATGTGTGTTTCCTCAATGCTGCTCTTAGATACTGTCTTGGGCACACTTACTATTGCATGCTTACAGATAGTCTAAGGCATTTACACAGCCTTATTTCCAGATATGGTGCATGTGAAACAAGTGGGTAGGGCATGCTTTGTGGTGATGCTCCTGTGCTTGGCACAGAGGTGTTGTAGACAACCTTAAAGGGCAAAATTAAGGTTGTACTGGTAATCGGAAACCACATTTCATTTCTGTTGGGAAAGGAACTATCAGACTCACCTACACTTTCTGTTGGTGTTAATGAATGCAGTTTCATAATTTATACTAGAAGAAACTCCCGGTATGTTTTTTTTCTCCAGAGCTCCCTTTAATCAAATACCATAGGTACTTTTTATTTCTATGTGAATAATACATAGCTGTTATTTCTCTATTGTAAGGTATGAGAATCATAGAAAAGTAGGGTGTCAAAGATCTCAGGAGGACACCTCCAACCTCCTGTTCAAGGCAAAATCATTCCTGTCTAAACCATCCCAGTCAAGTGTTTGTCTAACCTGCTTTAAAAAATTCTAAGCATGGAGAGTTTACAAGCTCCCTGGACAGCCTGTATCTCACCTCTGTGCCATCCAAAAGATGATAGCCGGTAGCTCTGAAATTACCTCAGCCAGTTCCTTTAGTAATCCAGTGCATCCCATCTCACCCTCCTGTTTTGAAGCCATCTAGGTTCTCAAAGGAGTACCCAACCTGTGTTTCCACTACTTTAGGTTGCCTGTCCTTGCTGAAGCTACACTTGTCATTGGGTAGCTGACTTGATTCATCAAGACTGAAGTAAAAAGGCATCAAATACTTTAGCCTTTTCTGTATCATCCATTACTAGATTGCCTTTTGCATTCAGTAAGGAACTTACATTTTCTTTGTTCTGCCTCTTATGTCTGACGTACTCGTAAAATTCTTTTTATGGCCTTTTACATCCCTTTTTAGCTGCATCTCAGATCATGCTTCCTTATTTTCCTTGACCTTTCTGATTTTTCTTTCTGCATGCCCATGTGATACTTATATACTCTTCCCTAGTAACATCTTCAGATTAAGGCACTTGGTCTTTGTCCATATGCAGAGAGGGGGACAGATGCATAAAAGATGATTTTCCACCACTTTGGTGCTTCCCTGGCCTTTAGGATAGTGTTGATTTTTGCTGCTATTTTTGTTGAAATACGAAATAATGAAACAATGTAAAAGGAATCTATCCATTTCTGTCAGAATTGACTTGTGTGTAGGAAGCGTAATGAATTTTTTTTGTCACCAGAAAATTATGTCTGAAAATGGTTTGGATTTAAAATGTCAGATTTGGCTAGGTACAGAGATTCAAAAAGCCTAAGGTGGAATCAATCTAAGTTGCGCAGTTTTCTTTAAATGTTGTAGTTTAGATCAGTAGCAAAGAACATGCATTTGCCCTTTGGTGGTGAGGCAAATCTTAGATTGTGTTTCGCCATTTTTAAACCAGTCTGTGTGTCTGACTTCTGTTCTGTTATGGGCATAGATGGGTTTTGGGTGCCGAACTTCTGTTCTGTTAAAGGTATAACCAGTTTCCAATCGCTTATACTGGTAAAAGTGTAATGTCTAGGAACTTGCGATTAGGCAGATATTGTGGAAACAACTGCTAAATCCACAACTGTCCGCAAAATCAACTTAAAAAAAAAAAAAAACTTGATAAAAACAAAATGTTGACTGCCCAGTGGGAACCGGTGGCCCTCATTACCTGGTAGCCTGCTTGGGAGGGGAAGGCACTGGCTGACAGGGCTGCATGAAGGGCAGCCAGCAGCAAAGATGTTAGCCATCCCTCTTATCCCTACTTCCCCATCCTGCTGCTTCAGCAATCAGGGGTAAAGGGTGGGCCCACCAGGAAATGCCCATGAAATTGGCTCTTCATGCCACAAACTTTCCATGAAAATTATTTTGGCTGCAAATTATTAAATAGGTCCCTAGTAGTGTCTATACCTTGGGTTTGAATGTACAGAGAACATAATGAGAAACATGTATCATAGAAAATTAGGGTTGGAAGGAATCTCAGGAGTTCATCTCTAGTCCAACCCCCTGCTCAAAGCAGGACCATCCCCAACTAGATCTTCCCAGCCAAAGCTTTGTCTAGCTTGGTCTTAAAACCTCTAAGGATGCAGATTCTACAACCCTCTGGGTAGCCTGTTCCAGTGTTTTACCACCCTCTTCATGAGTTTTTTCCTAGTATCTAACATAAACTTTCCTTGTTGCAACTTGAGACCCCTACTACTTGTTCTGGCACCCCTAAGAACAGTCTAGCTTCATCCTCTTTGTAATCATCCTTCAGGTAGTTGAAAGCTGCTATTAAATCCCCTCTCAGTCTCTTCTTTTCAGACTAAATAAGCTCAGTTCCCTCAGCCTCTCCTCAGAAGTCACATGCTCCATCCCCCATAACCATTTTTCCTGCCCTTGGCTCGACTCTCTTCAATTTATCCACATCCTTTTTGTAGTGGAGGACCAAAACTGGACACACTACTCCAGATGTGGCCTCACCAGTGCTGAATAGAGGGGCAGAATCACTTCCCTCGGTCTGCTGGCAGTGCTCCTACTAATGCAGTCCAGTGTGTTGTTAGCCTTCTTCACAACAAGGGAACACTGCTGGCTCATCTTCAGTTTTATTGTCCACTGTAACCCCCATGTCCTTCTCATAGTTTCATAGTTGGTAGGGTCGGAAGGGACCTGAGCAGATCATCAAGTCCAACCCCCTGCCATGGGTGTTTGTCTAGCCTCCCTTTGAAGACCCCCAGAGTAGGAGTGAGGACCACTTCCCTTGGAAGTTGGTTCCAGATCCTAACTGCCCTGGCTGTGAAGTAGAGTTGCTGCTTAGCCAGATGATCCCAAGCTTGTACACCTCGGTGCATGGGATTATTCTGTCCTAAGTGCAGGACTTTCTTCATGAGATTTCTTTTGGTCCAGTCCTCCAATTTGTTGAGGTTTCTCTGAATCCTAGCCCTACCCTCCAGCATATCGGCTATTCCCCAGCTTGATGTCATATGCTGACTTGCTGAGGGTACACTTCATGCCATCTTCCAGGTGGCTGATGAAGATACTGAATAAAACTGGCCCTAGGGCTGACCCCTGGGGCACTCGACTTGATCCTGACTCCCAAGTAGACATTGAGCCATTGATTACTACTCTCTGAGCCTGATGATTTAGCCAGTTTTCTATCTACCTTTATAGTCCATTCATCCAACCAGTACTTCCTTAGCTTGCCTGCAAGAATGTTGTCGGAGGTCGTATCAAAAGCCTTGCTAAAGTCAAGGTATGTCATGCCCGCTGCTCTTCCAACATCGGCAGAACCAGTCATCTCATTGTAGAAGGCAATCAGGTTGGTTGTCCATGCTGACTGTTCCTAATCGCCGCCTTCTCCTCACTCAGAAATGGATTCCTTGATGATCTGCTCCTTGATGGATATATAATTTTTATTTTTTTATATATAATTTTTTTTTTTTCCAGGGACTGAGATAAGACTGACTGGTCTGTAGTTCCCTGGATCCTCCTTTTTCCCTTTCTTAAATATGGGCACTATATTTGGCCTTTTCCAATCATCTGGGACCTTTCCTAATCACCATGAGTTTTCAAAGGTAATGGCCACTGACTCTGTAGTCACATTGGCCGACTCCTTCTGCACCCTTGGGTGCATCACATTTGGCCCCATGGACTTGTACACATCCGACTTTTCAAATGGTCCCTAACCTGTTCTTTTGCCACTGTTGGCTGCTCACCTCCTTCCCAAACAGTTGTACCAGATGTAGTAGTCTGGCAGCTGACTGAGGTAAAAAAAGACATGGAGTTACTTCAGCCTTTTCTGTCTCGTCTGTCACTAGGTTGCCTCCCCCATTCAGTAAGGGACCCACCACTCTGCCTGACCTTTCTTTTGTTGCTGACATACTTCACATCCCTTGCTACCTGCAAGTCCACTTCTGCTTTGGCCTTCCTGATGTCATCCCTGCTTGCCTGAGCAGTACTCTTATAGTCCTCTGTAGTAATTTGTATAATCTTCCACTTCTTGTAAACTTCATCTTTGTATTTTGCCTCACTGAAGAGCTCCCTGCTAAGCCGAGCTGGTCTTCTGCCATACTTGCTATTCTTCCTGCACATTGGGATGGTTCATTCCTGCGTCCTCAGTAAGGTTTCTTTAAAATACAACCAGCTCTCCTGGACTCCTCTCTCCCATCAGACTGGCCTCCCAGAGGATTCTTCCCATTAGTTCCCTGAGTGAGTTGCCATCTGCTTTTCTGAAGTCGAGGGTCCTTACTCTGATGCTCTCCTTCCTTCCTTTCCTCAACTCAGGATCCTGAACTCAGTCGTCTTGTGGTCGCTGCTGTCCAAGTTGCCATCCACTACTACATTCCCCACCAATTCTTCCCTGTTTGTGAGCAGCAGGTCAAGAAGAGCAGAGTCCCTAATTGGCCTCTTCAGCATTTGCACCAGGAAGTTGTCCCCAACACTTTCTGAAAACTTCCTGGATTGCCTGTGCACTGCTGGATTGCCGTCCCAGTAGATGTAAGGGTGAGCCAGGGTCTGTGATTGGGAAACTTCCTTTAGCTGTTTGAGGAAAGTCTCATCCACCTCATCCTCCTGGTCTGGTAGTCTATAGCAGACACCCATCACAACATCATCTTTGTTGCTCTTCCCCGACCCTAATCCAGAGACTTTCAAGAGGCCTGTCTGCAGTTTCATACTGGAGCTCTGAGCAATCATGTAGTTCTTTTACATACAGCGTAACTCCTCCTCCTCTTCTCCCCTGCCTGTCCTTCCTGAGCAGTTTATACCCATCCATGGCAGTACTCCAGTCATGCGAGCTATCCCACTACATTTGTGTTATTCCAGTTGCATCATAGTTCCTTGACTGGTATGAGGACTTCCATTTTTTTTTTTCTGCTTGTTTCCCAAGCTCTGTGCATTTGTGAGGTTGCTAGCTGATTTTTCCCTACTTTCTCAGGAAGAATGAGAAGGCCTCCCCTGTTACCCCCTCCTGCTTGTGCTTCCTCCAGGTCACCCACTTCCCCAGTTACTTCAGGGCTTTGGTGGTCTCTATCCCCTGGTGAACCTAGTTTAAAGTCCTCCTCACTAGGTTAGCTTGCCTGTATCTGATAATGTACTCTATTATGCTTTAAAACTGGCTTTTTTAACACAGTTGGGGAGACTTCCAGTGTCATCCATTTGTTATCTATGTAAAAGATGGCAATGAACAGTGGTGGGCATATTTTGCTGTTTATTTTCCTGTGTGCAGCCTGCTGCATAATCAGATATACTGCTGTTCGGCATTAATTGACTGAGCAAATTCTTAGCTTGATAGGAACAGACCAAACTAAAATTCATAGCTTACCCATTCTCAGTTTGGGAACAGAGTATACTCACTCCAACTCCACTTTTTAATTGATTCCTAGATGAGGAAATTGAAAGTAAGTTGTATTACAGGAAAGTCTCTTAAAATAGTGACTGATATTCTTACTACAAAACTTTAGATTAGCTTTGTTTCAGCCTCATTTTGAACAGATGACATTGGTCATTATGCACTATTGTAAATGCAAACGGATTATTTCAAAGTTTTTTGCAGTGACAAAATGAGGTTGATTGTTTTTTAAAATTGCAGTTATGAGACAAATCTATGGTTTATTGTTCCTAATGTCACAGTAGTGGATGATGGTGACTCATTATGCATGTTACAAAAGTCTTCATAAGCTCCAGTGCAGATCAGGACGTGCTCTGGGCTCTGTGTGAATCCATATCATGAATGCTAATAAGACCGTCACAGTATCTTTATCAAAAATCAGATACTGCAAGCCCATGATGCAACAAATAAGTGAGAGCCTTTTGTTTTTTCCAGACTGTGGAAGTAATTCTCTTATATTCTTTGGAATACCCTTCAAGAAGTTTCTTTGTTGATAGGGAAGTATGTTTAAATTATACATGACAGCAGCACTCAGTTAAAGCAACTACAAAGAGGCAATACAATTACATTTATTATTTAGGCTTTTGAGAGAGTATTCTCTCTCTCATTGAAAGACACAGGCCTGAAAAAAATCACTGGTAGTCTTAGCTGAAAGAGAGTGTGCCAAAGAGAGGCAGCATGAAGGCACTGCAACCTGAGAAATCCCAAGTGTGCTGTTATGCTAAAAATGGTCAAAAGAAAATCAATCAAACACATAAGTAGTGGTTAATACCAGATCCTGCAGGGAATAATTTACTTGTCTATTTAATTAGAAAAACAGTCCTGCACAGTAAATCCTCCCTACCCCCTTTGCTTCCAAACGTAGCCAAATAAAGGATAATAACACGTGAATACCTGAACAGCACAGCTCTGAGTTTTAAGATCAGTTGCCTCGGATAGCTTTTTAGCATGTTCATTTTATGACTATTCTCTCTTGTAGGATTCGTTTTTCAAAAAAATGGGGGTGAAAGGTTCATCAAGGAACTGGGAATGGTATTTGAAGTTGTGGGTTCTCCTTGTTACAAGACTTAGCATAAACTAGAGCAGCCAAAGAGCTAGTGACTGGGGGAGAAAGTCTAATCTATTATTATTTTTCTTTGTGAAGCTCTTAGGGTTCCCAGCCAACAATCAAGGCACCTTTTGTGTTATACCCAGTACACGCACATAAACACACACACATTTTGTCTTAAAGTCTTTGTTTATGTTCGATAAACACCATGTGACCAACCAACAGGTCCGGCAGCGGAAGAGAAGATGATAAAAACAAAGTCATCATATTTAATACAATAAGTAATAATCGCAGACCACCAGCTACCTCACCCAGAATAATTAACTGGCTGTGCAAATCATAAATTAGCACTTGGAATTTTGACTAAAGAGAACACACAAAACCTGTACAAAATATTTTCCAAAAGAACTGCAAAGCTTAATTTAAAATTTAATATAACTGTTATAATACTGTATTGGGCCAGTTTCTGAAATGTGTGCTTGTGTTAGGAATGCACAAGGCAAACAGCCCATCAGTCAGGAGAGAGATTCCTGGTGCCAGAAGGAGAACACAAAAGAAAAGCCTGACTGGTCCTGGGAGGTAGACACTGCCCTGGAAGTGTAAGGGTCCTTGTTTCCAAAGCTTTTTATGAATTATGCATTAAATAATCTTTGGAAAAACTGCATAAATAGCATTGGGAGCAGAGAATAGGGTTCTTCATCTGGTACTTTACTTGTATGAGGCCTTCTAAAAGGCCTGTAATACATACCCATATTGTAGTATTTGGAAAGCTTTGTCCCGATAGCCTGTAACAGGGAGCCAGAAGATTCCTGTTACTTTAAGAGGAAACATTAGCGGACTGTTCTGGATCAAGGAGGGCTGGCAGTTAGGAAGCAAGCTAGCTGCTAATGAGCTGGCTGCCATCAAGCAGACAGACTGCTAGATACAGGTGGAGGTCAACTCCAGGAGGGTAACTCACCCAGGGAGTGGAGACAGAGCAGCAAACTGTGCCAAGGCAGACAAGGAGGCAGCCTCTGAGTTAAAGGGCTCTGGAAAGCTGGGCTAAGCCTTAACAGGGAGAGTACCCGAGTCATCATCAGGCACAGAAGGGGGACACCTCTGTGATTCTGCAGAGCCATGTGACAAGGAGGGATAGGACTCAGGCAGCATATGAGCTTAGGTCTTGAGCTTTGGGATCAGCCTAGCCCTGCAAACTGCCAGGGGAGGAACTTTGCCCTGTGGTGACCCTGGCTGAGACTGCTGGAGACCCCGCTACAATGCAGACTAAAAGTAAGGAACTGAGGGCCTTACTGAGAGCCAAACTGTTATGCATCCAGGGGGCTTCTAGTTCTAGTTTTAGCTTGAGGCCTTACCTTTTTCATTATAGTTTACACCCATGGTTTGGGTTGTCCCGTCAGGGAAGGTTGGAGGTCCCAATTGTGCCGGAGGGGCACCCAGCAGTAGTTGAGCCCCTGCCAGGGGTTGGGCTCAAACTGCAGGTAGGCAGAGGCCAAGAAGGCCAAAGCTGAGTGCTGGTGGTGGCGTGAAGCCAAGAGATCTAAGGCTTAGTGCCCAAGCAGGGTGGAGATTGGGCCAGAGAGCCCTTTGTCTGAGCAGGGTGGAGACAGGCCTGGGGCCCTCATCTCTTGAGGGTCAAAATCAGGGCCCTAGTGGGTGGAACTAGGGTCTGGGGGCCCATAGCTTTGAAGAGTGGGACCAGAGCCTGAGGGGCAAGCCCAGGACCAGGGCCCAAGTTTGTGAAGGATGAGATGAGGCTCTAAAAGCCAGGTCTGGTACAGTGGGCCTAGACTAAGAAGGCTCAGTGAGAGGGAAAAGGAAGGCGACCATGCAGGCTGTGGCCCCAGCAAGGAAAAGTGGCTAAACAGTAGCACCAGTGAAGATGGGTGTGGCCATAGGGGAGGTTGGAGGCCACAAAATTAGACCGTAAGCCAATTAGTGCTCTAATGCACAAATTGGCAGCAAGTGAGAGCTCATTGTGGGAGCCTGGGACAGGCTCCTTTTTCCAGTTTGGGTAATTACATCAAGATGTGGCAGGCAAAAGGGAAGAGAGGGATACCCAGAGCGTCAGCGTACCAGGGAGTGTCATGGCCACTCCCATGGCCCAGATTTGCTACATATCCTTATTCATAATTTTGGCAAATGGCAGTACAGAATTATTGGCTAAAATGTATACAAAGATTGGAAGTAGGTATCAGAACCCAGGGCCCCTTCCAAAAGCAGTGCCCAAGTTGTTTGACCTAGAGTTAGGCTCTCACTTGTTTACTGTCATTCTGAAGTCTTTCCTTCTTTTCTTATTGCCTAGCCTTGGCAGTAGCTTTATGGTCAGGGCATTCTGCTGGGATATAAAAGATGTGGTCTTCCCCTGAGTTGAGGGGTACCTAGAATCCGGCCATCTCATGTGCTATGCAAGTTATTTAAGCACTAGATGGTTGGAGGAAGCATTTATTTTACACTCAAGCTAGTGCTAAGACTCTTTATTGAGAGCTTCCATGGGCAAAATAGGATCACCAACCTGAGCCTAGTTACATGAACTTAGCCTTTGCTTGATCTAAGCTAGAGGTGTCAATGGCAAAACAGGACCTGGATCATTGTCTTTATTATTATGATAGGTAAAGTTCATTTGAAGTAATTGTATTGGAATTTGGCCTTAATTACTAATCTATATATTTGTTTAACAGAAAAGCAGTATTTGGCATACAGAGGCTGTTTCCATCGTATTAAATACCAGCTCCTTTTGCGACCTATCCTATTTTACATATCTCCTTAAAAGACTTCTTCCAAGAAGGCTGCATATCAAGCTCCTGGGGAACACATGTTGGATCAGTAGCTCTGGACTGTTTTAAGGCATTCATGGTACACTTGCCTGTGGAGTTGGCCAGCTCCCATAGCCCTTTTTTTACTCTCACACCTTCCTGGCCACTGTAGATATGGGCTCTACGTATCAGAATGATCATACCTAGTCCCTGCAAAGATCAGCAAGGTGTTGACTGCGTGTGTGCTCTTTTCCCTAGCATACTCACTAAGAGCTGGGCTGTACTATCACAGGTTTAACCTCTGAAGTTTTAATTTTGGCGATGGTGATATAGCAACTTAGTATAAACATAAATTTGAGGCAAACTAAGAAAGTGAAGGAGGAAGTTCCAGGCTGAGTACATCCTACAGAATTCATTTGTGAGCAACTCATTTCCTCTGGAGGCTTCCCAAGAGAAAAGACAGCTGCTGGAACCTTTCATAGCCTATGAAAAAGCAAGTTCAGTCCATCTCCACAACTTTGAGGAGCTACAGATGCTAAGTAAAGACATAGTGGTGATCCAACCTGCACATTTAAAACATCTTCATTTTACCTTTCCTGGACCTGGCAAAAACACTAAATAAAACTTGATGTTGAAAAGTCTAAAGGAAAAAAACATTCAGAGATGTGTCTCAATGTTGAAGGACTGCTAAGTGAAGAATCTGCATAATCTTAAAAGATGGGTATATGTTTACGTAGGTTTGCCCTTTTCGTCTAAGCCGTTACATGGCAAATGGAAAAAATGGAGCCATGGTAATGATTCTATAATTAAGGCTGTACCTAGCATTTTATTCTAAATCTGATTTTAATCTAACTTTCCCCTTTTAACCTCCTCATAAATCTATGTTCCAATTTCTCAATTAAGGTTTCTATCCAGAGAAGGGTTGCTTTTTTTGCCAAAGTTTTGGGTTAATTAGACAAGATATCTGGAACATATGGCAAGTTGGAAAAAATGAGAGGCTTTTTATTTTTTGGAAATGTCTAACTTATGTCTTATCTTAACCATGTCCTTTTTAAGACACTCTGCTTTGGATTTATGCAATTGTTCTCAATGACTGCATGTATTCTTAGCAGCTTTAGAGAAGTTTACTCAGTTAACTTGGAAGACTTACTATAACATTTGAAATTATAAACATTTTGTCAGGTCCAGGAAACATTTTGTAGTCATTTTACTTAGTTTTCAAAATGTCAGCCTTCTTTTGAAACCAGTAAGGTCAATCTGTTTTTCAGATATAAACAAGTAAAGTTAGGTCCCTAAATCCATATACAAGCAGTTAACTTGGCAGTTGTACCTTTTCTCTAACTAGACAGGACAGGGTGGCACCCTGCCCTTCTTTCTGCCTGACTTCAGACCAAAACGGCTAACTACCTGTGTCAACTTCATTCTAAGGAAGAGACTGCTGGCCTCCTCATTTTGGTGGGGAAAACAGAAGGAGAAAGATGGTGGTAAATCAGGCAAAGGGATACCATAGGCATTTCCAATCCACTGTGGATGAAAAATGCAAATATTATTGTAATTTCTGCTAACAGCACAGAAAAGGAACTCCCTTTTTTGAGTATTTTTTGCTGGTATTGCTTTTGATGCCATTAATAGACAGAGTCATTCTCCATGGTGGTTACTAATGGTAACACTAGCTAGTGTTGTGAGTCAGCATGCAAGCACCTGAAAGCTCTGCTGTGGAGGGTCTTGGAAATGACTGATGAAACCTCCACAGGTGACTTCATACGGTTTGGGAAATGATAAGGCTAGACCAGCCAGGAATCAGTATGCTAAACTATTATTTGAATGACTTGTATTCTCACATTAACAATTTGCCATGTGCAAGAACCCTTTTCTCACGTGTGTTTGTTTTTTTTTTTAATTCTCTTTATAGAACTTGGATGCTCTGCACGACCATCTTGCCACTATTTACCCAGGTATGCGAGCCCCTTCCTTTAGGTGCACTGATGCAGAAAAAGGGAAAGGACTCATTCTGCATTATTATTCTGAGAGAGAAGGACTCCAGGATATTGTCATTGGGATCATCAAAACAGTAGCTCAGCAGATCCACGGTACAGAAATAGATATGAAGGTAAAACTTAATGGCTTATGCAGATTGAAAGTTAATGTCTTTCATATTATTGAAAGAGCTGTAAGGTATACAAGACGGTATTCCTTTATTCTGTCATCCTCTCCACAAAACTTGTTCTGTCAGTGTTCTCAAAAAGCTCTCCAGGTCCACCTAACTCTCCATTAACCCAAAGACCTTTTGCTGTAATGGCCAGCTTTTCCTTGGTCATACACCTATGATGGCTGCATAAAAAGGAAAGGGCATAAAAGCTCGCATCTTCCAACACTAGTAGGGTAGCTGTATGTGACAGTTTTCAGGCTGCTTTATGCCACTATAAAATGACCATAATGCACCACAGGTCTGGGCCAAGAAGTGAACAACATTATCATGTCCTGTTGAAACTGGATAGTAGATTTTAAATTCCTTACAGTGTAAGTTAGCCAAGATATATGGGGAAATGCACCTTTTTGTATAAGGTGTCATGAAATCTTTAATTAAAATAAGTGATTAGGAATATACTTTTACTTACTTTACTTGCTTATCTGATAGATTGCAACTATAAGAGTATAGTTCCTCCTTCTGACCACTATGGATCACTGGCCCAGTACTGATGAAAGAAATGTATATTGCTTTAAATTCAAAGATAATACTTTGTTCTACTTTGAGTCTAACTCAGGAGTGGGGAAAAATCTAGCCTGTGGGCTGCATTTGGCTCGCCAACTGATTCTGTCCAGCCTGCATTGGGCCACTCGGCCCTGCCTGGCCTAGGCTCAGGGGCCAGCCGCCCTGAGTGGCAGCTTGCTTTGCCCAGCTGCTGCTGCCAGTCCACCCCGAACCCACTGCTGGGGGCACCATGTGGATGAGTGTGCGGGGTTTCTGTGAAAACCAGCCCAGGACCCTTGTAGGCAGGGTGTCCTCGGCTGGGCAGATGGAATGGGGCTGTGGGCGGTCAGGGCATGGCATCTGGGAGTGGGACAGGTGGGCGGGGCTGGGATCTCAGGGCAGTGACCGCGTGGGGCCAGAGCCCAGGGAAGCACTGCAGTCTGCTCCCCATGGATCCCTGTGACAACCACTGGTTCCACAGCCAGGGTCTTGTAGGAAGTGCATTGTGGCTCTGCTCTGGGCCCTGGCTCAACTTTCGCTGGGCCCCAGCACTGGTCCACCCATCCTGCTCCTGGATGCTGCTTCCTGCCCACCCGCGGCCCCATCCCATCCACCTGGCTGAACACACCGCCTGCCTGCTCCATTTGGTGCCCCCAGTGGTAGGTGTGGGGCAAACAGACCCGGGGCTGAATAGGATCAGTTGCCCCTCTTTTCCCTACTCCCTGCTCCCACTAAGCCAGGCCAGTCTGGGTTAACACCCCACCACCCCCAGCCTGCAACAGCTCACACTAACTTCTTAAATGGCCAAATAATTGCCTACCCCGACCTAGTTAAAGCTTGAAAGCAAGGAAGATCTGAAGTATACTGTACTTGCAATGTAACATTTAACTATGAATGTAAGTCACTACTTCAAAAACACATTTGTGTGCTACTCAGTAAATCATCTCATATTTAGGGATTGTACAACAAAAAACATTACATGGCTTAAATGGTGTATTTTGGGGGACTGGATAACAAAGAGTTTGGTAATGAGACGCTTAACTTTTTTTACTTTCAGGTTTCTTCTTAGAATCCAGGTCAAATGTGTGCCTGAAAGTTGGTGATGCCTTTTTCTGTTTAGATTCTACCTGTTTGGTATTCATACTGCAAAACCACCAATCCAATAGGGCTGTGCAAAACAGCACCATTTCATTTCAACTTTTGTTTCGACGGGACATTGTTTCAAGTTTCATTTAGTTTCAAAAGCACTGTTCCATTTTGTTTTGTTGAGACTGTTCCGCTGTTTTGATGTTTCACACGCAGGCTATAATGGGGAAGCACGAAACTGCCTATAACTTTGTCATTTCTTGCCTGATTTGGATGAAACTTGCGGGCATGGTGGCCCCTGCTGAGGCCATGGAGCCTGCCAGCTTTCAAGGACATAGGTGCAGGGGTTTCTTGGACACTGCACTTCAAATTGGTCAGAGCAAAACTTGTGACGTGTGACTGTTTTCTGTCCCTCCCCCAGAGCACTGGGGTTGGAGTGGACCTTAGGGACAGATCACAGTTGCTGGCCAGCTACACACAGTCAATATGACAGCAGTCCTTCCCCCCTCTTTCCCCCTCCCTCTCCTTACTTTCTGGTTCCCTGCAGGCAAGCCCAGCTTGAGCTTCAGAACTTGAAACGTTTCGAAACTTTCAAAACATTTCGACTGCCCTTGTTTCGTTTCAAGGCTGTTTCAAAACCCTTCATTTCGTTTTGATTTCGCTGTTATGAGGTTGAAACAGCCCGTGAAATTTTGCACAGCCCTACAATACAGTAGTCATGACTCTGCTTATAGGCACAGACTGAATGGGTGTCTAAATAACTCTCTTGACAGTTGTTCCTCCAGCCCCGTAGATTGGCAGGGGTAGGGTTGCTGCTTAGTCTGTAGCTGTTTAGATTCTGCTGACATCAGTCTAGTACTTTTTATGCACATTAAATGCGTTAAGGATAATTAAATATTGATTATCAATATACTTTTCACTTTAGTGTCATCTCAGTGGGCTTTTCTAGAGTTTTTCATTACTATATTGCCATTAAAGAGAAACTTAACATCAATCTGAGCTACTGTAACTGAGCAGAGTTTAATTTAACACAGATGTGGTTTATGAGCCAGAGGCATAGCATCCCCTTAAATGTAATTGGCACTCCTGTACTGCTCTGCTCTGTATAGTACACATTGTTTACATTATGTTTTACAAGTTACACTAATTACATTTCTGTGTGATGTTTTGCTAATGGAACATAATCCCTAATTACCACAAATATTAAGGCCTACTCAAAGGTTGGCATGTGCAATTTATCCTGAAATAAACATTTCTGTACCACTGTTGGTTAAGAAGGGCTGTGCTCTGTGACCCTTAATTGCGTTAAATATCACTGTTTCCCAAGCGCGCTCAATGACTTCAGTGGCATTTTTCATGGAATAAGATACTACTTAGTCTGTGTATAGGGTTAAAATCTGCCCTTTAGCATTAGTCACAGCTTTATTAATGCAAAAAACAGTAATTTTCTCTTCATGCTGAGGTCAGACATTAATAAAACCTATTCTCAGAATGAGCAGTTTAAAGTCAGACAAAGTGGCTGGTCTGCTATTGGGGTACGTAAAATACTCAGAAAAGCAGGATCTAAAAAAATGTTAAGATGATTTTCTTTCATCCTAATTCTGTGAACCATATATTCTGGTTTATTTAGCATTTTAGTGCTTCCATCTTCCAGATTTTTGAGTGACATTTTTAAGAAATGATAGTATCATTGATAATATGTTTCCCCCATGCTCCACATTACTGGTTCTCAACTGTTTTAGACTCAAGCCACCTGCCATAACGCGTCTGAATTTAGCAGCACCCTCTGGATTGTGGGCAGAGGGAGCCCCTCATTTTCCACGTGCAGGGAAGACACATTCCCTGCACCTTTGCCTGTATGTACGAAGCTCAAGGATACCCATCACCTCCAAGAAGTGCAGGAGCTGGATCAGCACTTATTATATCTTGTCCATGGTGGTGGCATTTCTGGAGTGGGCTCTCAGGCAGGCTAGCAGCAACAGCCCTATGGCAGCTCCTCTTGTCAAGCTGGGCTGTAGAGGGGCACCCCCTTCTTGCTGCAGATGCTTCTTGGTCTTGCCTCGCACAGTATCTCCCAGAAACAGAGATACAGTGTCCATAAAGGGATGTCATGGCACCCTAGTTAAAAATCTATGCTCTAGAAACAAACCAAAATAGGAAAAACACTAGAGGCCATCATCCACTCAGTTTATTCTTCACCCACCCAACAGTCCCTACACCACCATACCTTTTCTCCCTCTCCACATATTTTTCAACCCACTCCATTTTCAAAAGCTTGGAGAATTCACTTTGCCCAGAGGGTCACTGCAATTTGGATCTGTTGGACCTAAAATAGGCAGGAGCCACGGTTTTTAGGGTTTTATAGGTTAAAAATGATACCTTGAAACAAATAGGAATTGGTGTAAATTTTATGAACAAATGTAATGTGGCCATTTTAGAAGCACTGCAAAAGCAAGTAAGTGTTTGCATTATGCAAAAGCTGAGGTTTCCAGGTGTAGTCCAGACTAAGTGTATTATAGTGATTCAATTTTGAGGTAATAAATACTGTATTGGTCTGATTGCAAGTCTAGCACTTCTTTCCTCCAGAAGAACCACAACATAGCACTTAACTTGCGTGCAGGGTTGACCTGTAATTGGTTCCTCTACCCTCCTGACTTTTGTACTTGCAGCATATTTATGCTTGCAATAAAAATACTAAGTCTGAATTTCAGTGCAGTTTTCATTTTATTTGATTCTCTGATTCTCTGATTTTGTAAGGACAATAGCATTCCAAGGTCTCTATCCATTTATCAACTTATAGTCGGAGGGGAAAAAACAAGGTTTTTATTTGGTTTTTTTTTTCCCCCTTAAATTGAACATCAAAATGTGGGGCTGAATTATATGCAGGGTCAAATTTATTATAAGAACAATACATAAATAGTAGTACTGAATTGCATGTACAGACACAAATATTGGATGGATAGACACATCCAATATTATCTAAAATTAAACTCGGGCAGCTGCCTCTGAAAAACCCCAGGCTTTGCCATGTGCTGCATAAGTTAGTTACATTGTCCTGGTCATGTGAAATGGAAGTGTAGGGTAGGACTCCACCATAACCTGAGTCTGCCACAGCATGGCTGCTCACAGACTTGTTATAGATGGAACTGGAGAGTCCAAGTCCTGCCTGAGAGCGAGCAGTTGCCCACTACTGCTCTGTACTTTCTCAAAAGAAAGAACCAGAACTACACAAAAGTAACTTCTGTTTACTGGAGTGTTATCAAAACCTCCTGGTCAGTGGAACTGCATGCAACTAATAGATCTAATAATCTCAACACAGATGTCTGTTCTTCTTCCATTACCAAAAGATCATGAATCAACCTAAGTAGCACAGTCCCCATATTGAAGCCTGGCCTAGGAACTGTGCTGCAATTCCTGGTACTTCAAAGCACGTATTTCATTAGATACTCATTAGCATCTGGTGGATTTTAGGGACAGAGCAGCATAATCGCATGTAAATTTAATAAAAAACATACAAATGTTTGAGGGGGAGTTCAGACAGCCCTACCTAAAATTTTGACTGTGACATGTCATTGCAGTCAGGCCTCCATACAGGACAAATATTATGCTCAGAAACAGGTATTTTAAATCCAATTTTTACAAAATAAGGCTGCCAGCCACCCCATTTGTATTGACTGAGACCATTTTCAGAGCAGAACAGGTTGACTTTCACAGCACTGTATGTGGTAAGAGACCTTCCTGATGTGCCCAAGTTGGGGTCTGCTGCTGGTGAATTCCCAGCCTTGCCATGTGTGATCAGTGGCATTCATATCTCAGCTGATACATTATACTCTATAAAACATTCATGTTCCCACTTCTGAGTGGAGTTTCATGAATCGGAGACAAAATTGCATGTGTTTTCTTTTACTTACATTTCTTTGTGATCTTCTGATGACAGAAGAAGATTGGACATTGATGTTGATGAGTTTTTGTCTGTTAGGTGCCTTCAGTAGCATTATAATTTTTCCCCCACCCCAGATGAATCAGTGTAAGTGTTACTTGCCTATTCCTGTTCCTCTTCTTGCCCTACAGGCTTTCCACAGTTAGAGTTTAGGTGAACATAAGAACTGCCATTTACTGCATCAGACTATAGGTCTATCTTGCTAAGTGTCCAGTGTCACACAGTGGCAGAGAGTGGATGCTGAAACGGAGAGTGAACTGGGTATGACTGGACTTGTTTCAACAGTTTCTGTCTCACTTGCAAGCTCCAGCCTTTTAAGGGCTAGGAAGTTTGAATTCAGGGGCTGTACCCCTAACTGTCATGGAATAAAGAACTGATATTATTAGTGCTTCAGTAATGGGCCTTATGTTTTTATTTAACCCATGTGAGTTTCCTCTAATTTGTTCAAAAATAGGAGTTTGAAATTTCCATGGATGTTATCTTAAAGATAGAATATTAATTCTGTATTTCAGTATAATATTCAAATCCAGTTGTGGTGACTAGTTCATTAAAAATTCTCTAGCAGTTTTTATCTTCATGCCAAGTGGCACTGGAGTGTTTAATTATTTAACTTTTTTTTTTAAACAAAGATATTTCTTTAAAAAGAAATTTGCACACTGGTATTTATACTTTGCTTACCAGTGATACTGCCCACCCATGTCATACACACAAACAGATTTTAATTTATCTTCTCAATATAAATGTTTTTGTTTAATTTATTCTGATTCCACCTAATGTTTTATTTTGTCCAGCATCCTGTGGTTTCTGAGAGCACACCACGGTGGAATTTGTAAGAGTCTGTCACTGGCTCCTGATGCAAAATCTAAGTTTTAATATTTTTCCAAAAGAGGTTAAGATTTTTAACCCTCCAGGCTGCACAGAAACTTCCAATCACATGAGGGGAAAAAGAAATATTGAGACGGGTACATTGTTTTGGTGGTTTTTTTTTTTTTTCATCTGAGACCATTACGTGATGAGGATGACCAGCCAAATAGAATTGTAGCTTCACCGATTTCCTAGGATTTCTAAATCCATAATATTGTTCAAGAGCATCTTGCTACAGATTGTAATAGAATGTTGATGCCACAGAACATGGTAGCCACACAGAACTGAGCCAACGATCCAATTAGTTGTGCAAGCATGATCAGACTGGGTGGTTTCTGACGCTGTAATAGTCAAGAACTTTCCAGGCTCATACAGAGAATTTGCAGTTCAGTGGGAACTGCAGTTCATTGCCAGATAAGGCATTCTTCTAGTTCTAACTCTGGGTCTTGAAACAGTTTGGCCGTAGCATTTTCTTAATGATTTGCTTTGCTTTATGATGCACCAGATACTTGCTATTACTCCCTAAGTAACAGCCACTTGGAAATAGCTATATCAGGACTTGTCAAGTAGCGTCATTCAACGAGGATTGCTAATACAAAGCCAAGGATCCCATCCTGTATTAAATCATGGATAGTTGAAGTTTGACTATATAGAAATAATACACTGAAAAACAGGATCCTTGTGCAGTGATGCTTCTTCCTTCTGAGAAATAAATGAAAGTGAAATCAATTAGATGAAGATTGAATATATTGATAAATCTATTTTATCCAAGCCTTTGTTTCTCTTCAAGTACGTTGCATCATTTGAAATTTAGTGGATAATATGCATCAGGTCTGTCCAACTTCTTAGCAGCCAGGAGTTGCACAAGAAGGGGCCATGGGACCCATGTCGCTCTATCTCCCCACGTGCTCTGGTGTCCCATCTGCTGCACCATGCTCCTGGACACCCTGACGCACTCTAAGCTCCTTGGCCACTGCCTTCCCTGCTGTGCTGCACTGTTCAGGCACCCTGAGCCATGGGCTTCTCTGGTACTGCAGATTGTGCTGTGCTAATGCACTGTCCCACCCCCTGGGGCTGGGAAACGGAAGCCAGAGGGAGATGGAGCCTGGACAACCCTTCTGTTGTTGCAGCCAAAGTGATTGGGAGTGGGGGGAGCAGCGACCAGATGGGAGCACAAGGACTGCAGCTGAGCCTGTTACAGTCCCCCTGCAACCCCTGGGCCATCAGTTGAACAACTCTGATATATATTTAGCATAGAATGTTGCTATATACAATATGTAAAGAAGTTGCAATGCTATTTGGTTTTTAAAAAGGTGAAACTCATCTTTTTCTGTGAGATTCTTAGAATATGCCAGTAATTTAAAAATGCTTCCTGTTGTTTCAAAAACAGGTGTGCTCTAAAGTGTCTTGGGAGATATTTACTATTGTTTGTACCAGAACAAGGGGTTTTTCAAAATGGTCTGCATCTTCAGTATTGATGTAACTACACTTATCTGAGCAGGAACTGAAGATACTGAAGATACATTTTGTTGTGAAGCACTGGAGGGGGAACTGGGTAGACGCTGTATATTCTTTGAAACCTGAATGGTGATTTGTCTTGATTTTAACTGCAGTTGCCATGGTGACTGAGCTCCTAGACATGGTAGGTTGACGTCACTAACCAGCTAGAACCACAGGAGGAAGCAGAAGAATTAAACTTGATTCTTGGCTTTGTCACTGTTGATGTTGCTCTGTCATTTATCAAGCATTTGACAGCGTCTTCTCCAGTGCTATTTGCATATTGTTGAAATTCTATGGCTTGTAGTCTTGGTTTTCATTTATAATACAGTAGGCTAAGTTTTGCTCTCATCTATTCAAGATGTACACTATTGTTACTTGGTCAAAGTCACTTTGGGCCACAACCTCAATTTCAGTTTACACCAAATGAAAACTAGCTCTATAGGTTTCATTTGAATGAAACTGAGTGCAGAATTTAGCCATATTTTTAAATACTTGGAAGTCCTTATTTAAATGGACACACAAGTAAAAGATTAAGGTACTGCAGGAAAAAGGGAATAGAATGTAATTGGTATGAAACCAGTAGGATTGTATAGACACTTTTATCAACATCTACAAAATTATTGTGCATAGTGTGATCCTTGCTGTGCATTTTGAGTCATTCTAAAACATTCTGCATAACATTTATATTCTGTTAAATTCTTTAACATACATTATTTGAAAAAGTCAAGAGAAAAGATACATTTTTTTTTTCCCCTGTCTGATCCCTATGAGGTAGTGTTGGATTGCTTCTTCAGGGACAATTTTAACCTGGTTTGAGATGCTTTAGTAGAGAGTTTGGTAGAAGCCCTGCAAGACTTCATAGGTGGTTAAAATTATGAGATAAGTAAATAATGTTAGCAGGAGGAAAGACTCAAGATTACCTGTCATGAATTACCTATCCATTATCTGAGTTATTCATAGAAGATATGCTAAAACTCTCTCCCTGGGAATTGATACGATTCTGGCCACTATACGGGAAAGAACAGTTTGGCAAGGGGGAGAGAGAGAGAGGGGTGTTGGTACCTCTGGAAGACAGATGCTGATTGCAGATATTTGTTCAGATTGAGGCAGATTGGAAGGCATCTCCTAATGATGAGGAATGGGAATGAGTCTCTTAATAGGTGTTGCAGCCAAGAGACAATTTCTTCCCCAATCCCTTTACTGTCATATGAGGAAGGTGTGTGGATTTTGGTATTGGGCTTGGGACCAGGTTGATAGGATGGAAGGTTGATGGCAGCCCTGTACCAAATGGAACAGATTACTATAGGAAGAGTAGCCTATACTTGATCAGTCAATGCCAGATGGTTCCCAGTTGTGTTACTTAATAATGTTGCAGAGTAGGGAAATTGTAGTGGAAACATAACATTCTATTCTCACTAGGAGGGTAGTAAAACACTGGAACAGGCTACTCAGAGAGGTTGTGGAAACTCCATCCTTAGAGGTTTTTAAGACTTGGCTAGACAAAGCTTTGGCTGGGATGATCTAGGTGGGGATGGTCCTGCTTTGAGAAGCGGGTTGGACTAGATGACCGCCTGAGGTCCCTTCCAGCCCTAATTTACTGTGATTTTCTATATTCAGTTGTTTAGGGTAGTTTTTAGAAAATCAACTACAGGAATACAATTTATAGGTACATTATATACAGAAAGTCCATAATAATTTAACTTGGCTACTGCTTTTAACAGGTGCAGATGAATTTGCTTTCTTCTAGGGTTTGGTCCAAAGTCCATTCAAATTAATGCAAAGATTCCCATTGGCAGGCTTTGGCTCAGGCCTTTAGTTACTTTCTTTGCTTCTTTTTCTACACAGGCAGAAGGAAGGGCAGGGTGGCACCTTAAGGGCACTTTTACATGTATTCTGGGGGTGGGGGGGAAGCGCTTTAATTCGAGCGGCTCCGAGAGCCACTTTAATTAAAGCTCCACAGCATCTCGTGTTTCACATCTCTGCACTTCGAAATGGTTGCGAGGGCACTTAAACTGAAGCTTGTTTGCGGGGATGCTGATACATGAGACATGGAGGCTGGATGGATTGTGGTAATTGTCATGCTCCAGCAGACTCAGTTAATGGAGTCTGCTTTGACATGCTGTAATTGTACCACGTCAGAGCAGCCTCTGCACTTGTGCATAGGCACCCTTAGAGACTGGTTCAGAGAGACCTGAGGTTTTTTGGTGGTTTTTTTTTTTTTTTTTGTAGGTGATGATAAAATAGTCTGTCACCTAAACAAAAGATTATGCCTCTGTGAACTAGTTAGTCTCTAAGGTGGCTCCCATCTAACTTTCTGCCTGATTTCAGGCTAATCACTTTTCTGTTTTCCACACGTTTAGTGGCATTGTTCTCTTATTTAGTACAGGAATGTTTGTTTATATGTCACTTTTTATAGCGTCACAATTGCCCTTCACAGTGCTGTTTGTTTGAGTGCTCACTTCAAAGCCAGGATTATGCATTCTGATGGCAGCCTTATGCGATTGTTGACACATTTGCGTTCTGTAAAGGTAGGGAAACTTGCCAGCACTCGTACACAATAGCTGGCTGGCCTTATCCATTGTGGAAGCTTGATGTATCTTTGTAGGATCAAATCTCAAGCCTTGCTAGACATTTTCAGATTCATCTATTTATTTTTAGTAGCACTCATTCCGTGCCTTGTCTGACAGGAGTTTTGAAAATAACATATGAATGATTTGTTTAAGTAACATCCTTTGCTTTCATGCATTCATTTATGAAGTTAGGGAATACTGGACTCAGACATAGGAAAGACCTCCTCCTGCATCTGCTAAGTCATGGTGTTTTGCCAGCATAGTTTGCCTTACCATTGCCTAGGTCAGATGCATATGGAGTTATGTATTTGCCTGACCAGGGTGTAGCCTACTGTGCATGGTCAGTAGCTATGTGGCTGTGTACCATGCTGTGCATGTAGGAAGATTGCAAACTGTGCATAAGGACCAAAAATGGCAGTTGCATGGCTAAGTAATTGCCATTTGGGCACATAAAGCGAAATGGGATTCTGCTGTTTGCGTCTCAGCTGTATTTTTGTGCATAATGTAGTCACACTTGGCTAGTACAAATAAAAAACAGCCTCAGCCCAATAGAAATGAGGAGCAGGACAAACGACGTGCAAGTGGAAGAGCTGTTTCTGTTTAACACTCGATTGCGAGTCACAAGTCCTAGCTTCTGCTCTGTGCTCAGCTAGAACTGTTGTCTGTGTCATTGTGCCATGCAGCTTTCTTCTGTGTAACATAGAGATATTTGTAAATACTAGTATCATTATTATGTTTTAGGTCCTAGTTCTTTGATGCCTACGAAGTTGTTTGGATAGTTATACCTCCTGGTGCTGTAAAAGCACAACATGGTTTTACCTTGCAAAGATGGAAAAGATTTTTGGTAATGCCTCTTTCTGTAACTGATATTAATAAACAGCAGTTAACAGCTAGGCGTAGAAAGGGAAAGACCCTGTAATATGCTGCAAATATTAGTTATTACATTTCAGTGTTTGAAGTCATGTGCACTTATGTTTTCATTTTGAAACTGTCAGAAGTAGATTAAGTCTAAGACTTGCCATTTTAGGGCTCATACAGGCCTTTGTTCCCCTTTATATTTTGATCCTATCTGGTGATTTTAACATTTTGGTCTGGGATAAAAAAAAAAAAAACAAACAAAAACATATTGAAGTCGTTCTTGAATCCATGCTTTATATCGTTAACAGGATTTATTAAACACTTGAATAGGGATTTTGCTGCATCAGGCCTGCTTTACACCTTGTTGAAGCCTGCAGATTTGCTCACTATGTAAAGGCCTGATATAAAATTCCCTAACATCTATAGAAAGCATCCCATTGACTTCACTGAGCTTTAGATCAGGCTTTAATTGAGAACAGAACCAGTCCTGATATGTTACAATAAATTGCTGCTAATCAGTACTGCACAAATAGAATTATTCCATTTATTAAATTTAATTAGGTTTGGAAAGGAGGTGAATTTGGCCTCACTACATAAATTATGATATTCTGTTAGGAATCTGCTTTAATTATATCATGATATATGACTCTTCATGTAAACAAAATTATCCCTATTCATTTCATTATTCTAATGAATTTTGAGCAACATTGTTGAACCGGTATCCTGAGCTCAAGAAATTATACTGCAAGTTAGGTAATGTAACATGTACAATTATGTTTTTAATATGAAACATTAGCAAATATGATTTGGCAAAAACTTTTTATTCTGTTAGTTGTAATTATAGGGCTAGATAATGCAGCCATTATTGCCTGCCTGAATAGGGATTACAGATTCAGACCCCTCATTTTCACACAGCCCTCCCTACTACACTAGGTAGAAGACTTTGTTCATTTTCTTTTGCTATGATCCATAATTCGGGACCTATTTAAATTGCAGTTTCTCAATTTTCACAGAAGCCATGGGGAAAAAAAGGAGTAATCACAAAAAATGGTGTTTCCTGCGATTTTGCATGGACTCGGCCCTCCCCTCCCCCCTAAATAAAAGCTTACTGGAATACAAAGAAAGCATGGCAATCCCTGCAGCCATAGAGCACGTGGTTTGAGAGAGAATTACTGATAGGCTGAGCTAGTGATATAGGCACCAGTTTCAGGAAAGCAAAAAGGTTTTGACACCATCTTTTAAGAAGCCCAATGCAATGCTGTAGCAATGCTGCAGTCTGAAGATGAGTGATTGGCTTCTTGTCCAATCAGCCGTGAGGGGTGGGACTCTGGGGGCCCCTCAGCCAATCAGTGGTGGGGGGGTGTCACTGAAATCAGCTCTGCGTGCCACAAGTGGCCTGTGAAATACTTTCATCTCGCTGCAATTTAGGTTAGTCCCTATCCATAAATTTTGTGATATTAGTTTGCTTAAAATGCTACCATCTGTTTATACTAAAGCTGCAGAGATTGAGTGGCAAATGGGAAAAACCACTCACTGGTCTTCAGTTTATTTCTACAAGTGTGGGCTTCTGTGGGATCGTTTCTTTGTTGCTAGGCCGTACAGAATATGTTTTCTGTTTCACACACATTTTAAGCTTGTTTCAGGTTCATGGGTATAAGGTGGTGCAAATCACTTCTAGAATAAGCAGAAGCTACTCCAACTAGGAAGCGGTCCTCAGAGAGGACAGATGACTGCTTACGCTTGGAAGTTCATGAGAGTAGGGTAGCTTCCTACTGCAGTTGATTCCATGGTGAGCTTGCAGAGATGAGTCCAGAAATGGGCAGAACAGCCTGGCCATATCATGCCCTCTCTGCAGCATTGCTTTTTAAGCTCCATTGACCAAGTATAGGTTCCATATGCAGGTACAGATGCAGATTCAGGTGACTTGGGCAACACAAAGCCTTCTAGAGTGGGTTTCCATCACAAGAGGTCCTATGCCAACAGAAACCAATCTTACCTAAGACTGAATCCCCTACTTAGAAGACATGGAGTTAGTACAGAAATATCCATTAAATATAATTTATTTAAATAATGTAATTATCCAATTTAATCAATTTAGTTTTAATTTATTTATTTAATACCAAAAGCAAATGCTTAAACAAAGAAATGATCATTCTCCTTAAATTACAGACTTTTTTTTTATAACTAGAGATGTAACAAGAGTACCTTGTTTTTGGAAGAGCAGAAGTCATCCTTTGATGTTTGTTTATTTATCTATATAGTGTCTAAATGTGTGTTTTGTCCTTGAAATAAGGTTCCTCTTATAAACATGGGACAAAGACTTTTGCCACCTGCAGTGTTTCTTCTTTTTTGTCCAGGTAATTCAGCAGAGAAGTGAAGAATGTGACCACATTCAGTTCTTGATTGAAGAGAGAGAGTCTAAGGAAGAGGATTTTTATGAAGACCTTGACAGATTTGAAGAGAATGGTACTCAGGAATCTCGTATCAGTCCATATACTTTCTGCAAGGCTTTTCCTTTCCACATAATATTTGACAGAGATCTGGTGGTCACACAGTGTGGCAATGCTATATACAGAGTTCTTCCTCAGGTCAGGCCATTATCTTAAATGAGCAGTTTTAAAAATGAATATTATATTTTTTTAAACAATACAAATGCTGGTTTGGTTTCATATATGCTTGTAATATAGTACAATATGATAATAGATTCTGCAGACTAATTCTGAAGACATTTTAAATAACACCTGGGTTTGTTTTTGTCCTTCAGAGTGTTTAATCTTCATCTAACAGTACTGTTCTACTTTGAAACGGTATACAAATTACACCTTGTTCCCTGACACATTGTTCTCTGTACATATTCAGGGGTTATTTTCAAAAGAATAATTATTTCCCTAATTTAAGGCCTACAGAGCCAACATAGCTGCCAATTGAATATTCCTTTGACTTGTAAATCAGCACTGATTCTTACTACATTCTGATTAGAGAACCAGAGTCTTAAGTTCGATGTATGTCTGTATACCTGATTCAACACAATTGTTCTTTCCTGCTGTTTTTTATATGACAGTAGTACCCACAAGCTGCAGTTAGGATTAGGGCCCTATTGTACTATGTATTGTGTATATATACATAAAGCAATATGAAACATTAGACCAGATGCAACTAATAAATGTGGTTAATTATGTATGGGAAAGGAGAGGGAGAATAAGAATAGTATTAATCATATTATGTTGGCTAAGAATACATGAGCATACTTTGATTATTGTATAACATCACGACTGTGCTTTGATGATATCCTAAAACTGGGACTTTCAAAAGGATTTGAGAACAGAACAGAGGTTTTACAGATTTTTCCCAGTGGCTTTCATTGAACAGGTGTAGCTAAGGAATAATGGGGTTTAGCCCACAAAATGTTTGTTGCTGGAGATGAAGCATGAAAGAGCTCAGCCTGATGTTATGATTCCATGGTGAGCTTGCAGAGATGATGATTAGGAAAAAACAGTCTTTATATTTATAAAGTAATTTTGAGGGCCAGCAAATATGCACCATGCAGTGCTGGTTTTGCAAGTCATTTACTGGGATAGAATTGTATATGGGCACTGTCTTAAATGAGTCAGATACTTTACATGAGGCATGTGCCAGCATAGTCTCCAGATAAATACTTATAAAGCTCTTCCATTTTATATTGTATATAAATGAGGAAGAGGTATAATCACTGTATGAATAGCTTCGGGTTGTAGAAAAATCTGTGTCTTGTTTATGTCCTAGCTTCAACCTGGAAATTGCAATCTGTTGTCAGTTTTCTCCTTGGTTCGGCCTCACATTGATATTAGCTTCCATGGAATCCTCTCACATATCAACACTGTCTTTGTACTGAGAACCAAGGTAACCAATTCATTTTTGTTTAGCTTTTATAGAAACATGCTCTACAGAGATAATGCTAAGGGCCTGAAAACCTTGGGGCCCTAAGGGAAAATGCAGGAAAAATCCTTTACATAATAGTAAGCCCCAAGTTCATTTTGAATCTTGGATTAAGGAAATGAATTCATGAATATATACATACTCATAGCAGTGGAACATTCTGTAGGCATGGGGAGGTGCCTTACTTATACAACGATTTCCTGTGCTAAGATCTTGCTCAGCGGCAGCCTTCCTTCAAGAGTATTAGTGAAAGGACAAAGAATTGCTGCATAATAATTTGCAAACCAGATGTGATATGCTGCTGCTTTCACCATTAGATATGTCCTACTCAACCCCAGCTTGGTCCTACTTTCTACTCTGTAGACAGGGTAGTATAGCAGTAATGCTAGTTCTGTGTAAACCAGATGCAACATGTGAAATATCAGCAGTTATATAAGGTAGCCTGATTAATTTACTGGACATTGCATCTGGGTAAAGAGTGGGTAAGGAGATTCTGTATGCAAGATGTAACATCTAACAAATGAGGAGAAGGAGGCCAGAGCCAACAAAATGTGTGCCCACAAACTCAAAGCACCAGCATCATACTGCTAACAACAAGCATGGTGGGGGAAAAAAAGGAGAGAGCAGTGTACATGTCAAGGCTTTGTGAAGAAATTAGAAGAAAATGGAAAGCAGTAGTCATGTAGGTAAAGAAGGATACCAAAAGAACAGAGGCTACCATAGGAGAGCTAAACATGAGGTATTTTTGACATGTTCAGGTGACCAGTTCATATAGTTCTGATTGTAATTTATTCTATAAGCAGCAATCCCAGCTATCCTGACCTCCCTCCTACTGAAGGGGTGTCTCTGTGTGTGCGCATGTGCATGCATGCATGTGTGTGCTCCCGTTTCCAGTAGAGTAACATGGATATCAATGTTGTTGTGCAATAACTATGCCTTTTTCATTACAAGGAAGGGTTGCTGGATGTAGAGAAGTTGGAGTGTGAAGATGAACTAACTGGCAGAGAAATCAGCTGTTTACGTCTCAAAGGTCAAATGATCTACTTACCTGAAGCGGATAGTATTCTTTTTCTTTGTTCTCCAAGGTACTTTAAGCAGTAAGAGGTCTGTAATACTAGTTTCTTTCTGACAGTGCTTAACCACTGGCAAGTCACTTTTGAAAGTGGGACTAGGGAAATTTACTGGACCAAATGATGATCCCTGCTATAGTGGTGCAGTCCCACTGATCTTGATGGACTTGAACTGGGATAAGGGATTTTGCATTTAGAGGGTAAAACATGATCAATTAGTTAAATAATTAATTATAAAAATCATCTGAATTGTCCCATCATTTTTTAAGAACTTCAACTTAAGTCATGTCATTTGATATGATAACACTAAAAAAAAACTGTAAAACAGGTTTTAAGCTGATTCCACGTGCTTGGACAAGATGCACTGGTTCTTCAGTATCAACAGGAAAAATAGTTCTAGAAAATACATTCTCACATAGTGTGATGATCACCACCTGGATTGTTACAAAAGACTGAAGTGAGGCTGCTCATAGCCCAGACAATAAGGGTAGGATCCACAATGGCCTGGATAAACTGAGGAAAAGGTCCAAAATTAATCAAATGAAATACAACAAGCGCAGGTGCAAAGTCCTGTACTTGGGATGGAATAATTGCATGTATAAATACAGCTTGGGGAATGATTGGCAAGGCTACAGTACTACAGAGATGAACCTGGGGATTACACAGACTGCTGAATATAAGCCAACAGTGTGTTTTTGTTGCAAAAAGGCATATAGTATAGTATACTGGACTGTATTAATAGGAGCATCATTTGCAAAATCAAGGGAAGTGATTTTTCCCTCTTCAGCACTGGTGAAGCCTCATTTGGAGTATTATTTTCAGTTTTGGGCCTCATGCTTCAAGAAAGATGCAGACAGATTGGAAGGAGTCCAGCAGACAGTGACAAAAATTGTTAGAGACCTGGGAAACAGACTTATGAGAGAGGCTGAAATAACTAGGATTGTTTATTCCACAAAAGAAAAGACTTGAAGGGGATGTCATAACTGTCTTCTGATACCTTGAGGGTGATTAGTAAAGAGTCTGAAGATAGACTTTTCTCTATGTGTGTAGGAGACTGTTCTAGGAGGAATGGCCTCAAACTGCAGCAGAGGAAGTTTATGATGGAGATTAGGAAGAAATTTTCAAGAGCAGTTTAGATAAACCATAGTTGTCAAATGTCTAGTAGGGGAAGATTTTGCCTTGAGTAGGGGTTAGACAAGATGACCGTATGAGGCCCCTTCCAGTCTTACTTTTCTCTAATCTTATGATCCAAAAAGCATAGATCTTAACTTGAGGAAAAGGAAATGGCCTCACAGCTGTCACCTCTAATATATTTACATTCTAATTAAAGAGAGACAGGGTCTGGAGACAAGTAACACCAGCTGTACAGCAGGTTTCAGCAATGCTGTTATTTGATGAATTTTTTAAAAGATATGTATTCAGACAGTTGATGAAAGAGATACCATATTTACCTGAATCCAAGATGACTTTGAATTTAAGATGACCCCTCAATAGTTATAATCTATAAATGGAAAATTATCCATTGCTGTGGAGGGAAAGCAGTGGTTGGGGAGCGGGGGGCAGACAGCCTGCCCCTTGCCCTCCCTGCCTGCCACATCCTCCCTTGCCATTTGCTTCCCCCTGGTGCCTACCACCCCAGCTGCTTGCCTCCCTGGTAACTGCCCTTTCTGACTCCTACCTATTACTGCAATTGCTTCCATCCCCAGCCCTGGGGGTGGGGAGAAACTCATCTTGGATTCAAGTAACTGCATTATGTTGTAAAGGGCACCCCAAAATGCATTGTATGTATTACTTGATCATTTTGCTAGTGAGACCCCAAATTATGCCTCATAGTTTAAATATCGCTTAAACAAGTTTAGTAAGTATTACATATACTATATATGCTACATATGCTATACTATCACATATACATTTTACAATTTTTCTCCACATTATAGTGTGATGAACTTAGATGACTTAACCAGAAGAGGTTTATATCTGAGTGATATTCCATTACATGATGCTACCCGTGATCTAGTCCTTTTGGGAGAACAGTTCAGAGAGGAATATAAACTGACTCAGGAACTGGAGATCCTTACAGATAGACTTCAGCACACCTTAAGAGCATTGGAAGATGAGAAGAAAAAGACAGACACGTAAGAATTAACTCCCAGTGTTAAAGTGGAATGCATTTGGCTAATTATTATTTGTACTCAATTTACTATAAAATAAACCTAGAAGAAATGGATGAAGAGATAGGTAGGGCCTCAAAGCTAGGATGCTTGGAGCCAAAAAAGGACAATTTTGCTGCCCTTTACAGTTTTGTATATTCCAATAATTTTCAAACCTCATCTGCAAAGCATATGTTTAAACACAAATTAATGGAGGGCTTCTCTTCCTTGCTGAACACATTTAGGAACTAAAGTGAACCAACAGTCCTCTTTCCTTTAGAAATGGTTGGAAGAAATAATGTTCCAGGAAAACATCTTGCTGAAGCTGTGCTAGTTTGAGCCACCAACAAAATGCCAATGCTGCAGAAATCATGCTATAATTTAGTATGTGACCTGTTGATAAAGGAGATGATTCTTAGGGAACAGACCATTTGAAATTATATAGAGGAAAATAACAAACTATTAAGGAAGTCTTTCTCTACCATGAATAGTATTTAATTATGAAAAACTTACATTTAAATATGACAGGAAGCATAATCAGACTACAAGAAATCTGATTTTCTTCACTAAAGATTGTCAGACAACACCCTCTCCTACATGCATGCAACCCCTAACAGATGATATATAGAAGGAAGTCTTCTTAGAGAATGCTATTAATCTAGATACTATGGGCCTTGTGAGAGGTGATCTAGTATATAATAGTGTGTGTATGTTAATTTTAGTATTACATAAAGGTCTCTGAACAAGTCTGAGAACAAGAGCTAGTAACAGATGCATTACCATATTTACTTGAATACAAGATGAGAGACCCCCCTCAACTGGCACGAGTAAAAAAGCCCCCTGTCTTTCATTTGCATACAAAGCTTATACATTGTATATCATTAAACTGCTGCCAAAAGTAGCGTGTCCTCAGTAAAAGAAACCAACTATGAAGCTGATTAAACACTGGCAAAACAGGGCATAACTATAAAACACAAGGCCATATTGGGCAAACATGCTGGTAGGAACCTACCACAAGGATAGGTTTGTTCAGCCCATCTGAATAAGATATATGCTAGTGGCCTTTGAGTACCAGTCCCCCTCAGCACTTACTTTTTCACGTCATGTTGAGCCTGCTACATTGCATACATTTCAACTTCCTCTTCCTTTCTTTCCCATTTCCAATGATTCTTGTTTCTTCACCGGCCTTAAATGTCTGGCAAACATCACAAAATGGGGTCCCAAACAGTTCACCCAGAATCCTTCTGAAACACTTTTCTCTCAGCCTGTCACATATGATTAGTATGGTTTTGCCATCCATGAGGTGGAGCTGGACCAGGTTGCTCTGCATCTCATAGGCATATACATTTTTGGAGGATCCCAGGATTCATGACAAGAACACCTGGTTCCAGTCATGAGTGGGAGCTAATTAGCACATGAATCCTTTGTGGCGGGTATCTGGAGCACACACCTATACTGAGCAGTGCTGAACTGTGGGGTCACCATGGCTTGAAATGCTATTGACTCTGGTAGGTAGAGCCCAGCCCAATGAACCTAATCATTGGTAATTCACTCCTTTGGGTTTGGACTAATGCATAGTTTGTACTACATATAAGTAGGTGCCAAAGTGCTGCTTAAAGTGTTTATGAAGTACCTGTGCTAAAACTTGCAGCAGTTTAAAAAAAATGGTAACCTATTAATCCTGGGTGAACTAAGTATATGGGTCGTATATCAAACTTGTTACAGCCATGTATAATTTCAAGGTTATTGTTTTCAAACTTGCTTTTGAATTCTGTGTGCTCAGGGTCTGACTGTAAGGAATGAGGGGGGAGGGACTGCAGGAGGTAGAAGTTGGGGGACAAAGGGGGCTACCTGACCCACCAGATTTATTTTCCCTGTTGTAGCAGTGGGAAAGGGGACCAATTCAAGGGAAACCTCCAATAATTAGATACATAGAACATTATAACAAATTTATAAGTTTTCCATATATAGAATCTAATTTTTAGAGGGGCATCTTATATTCAGGGCCATCTTATATTTGATTAACTATAAGTAACTGGTTATGTGATAGGCAGCATGTGATTAAAAGCAAACTGTCCTATTGGAAAAAATAGTACCAACTGTGTAGTAGTAAAGTTTTTAATGGGTTTTATTGTATTATAGGAACTTTGGCATATCCTAAATATCATAGTATAGTTTATCATATTGCTTAGCCTGTGGAGGAGTGACAGATATTCTAAATATGACTAGGGGGAAAATGATAGGTTAAGGAGCTCTGAGTCATAGGAAGCCTTAATATTTTTTTTCTGTTTAGCAAGTTTTATTTGGCTTTTAAAATTTACTTTGACCATCAATAACAGTTTCATATTTTGTGTACTGATCTGCATTGGCAACCCCCAATTCTGACAATCTCAGAATAATTAATGGGATTTTATAGAAAAGAAGGTGGTGATCTGCACAAAGCTGCTGCAAGGTTGGGAACTTTCTCAGCAGAGCTGTCTGAAAACTTTAGCACCTGTGCTTGGATGATTGAAGAAAGAAAATCTGTTGTTATGTCAAACAAAGACTTCATTGTACTCAAACATGACTTTTCAGTTGTTTTAAACTTTTGTTTATAAGTTTATAAAACCTAGAAAAGCATATATTCTTTACTAAGGACTATGGGTCCAATTTGCCTATTTTTGCTTACGTGGTTAGTCCGTGCTTGCCTGATTAAATTCCATTGATGTCAGTATCATAGACAGCAAACGAGTTCCAACCACAGCTTTTGAAATAAATACGAATGAAGTTAATCAGACCCAGTTGTGTGGCCTTGTCCTCAGGCAAGTAGATTTTGCTCCAACAAGTAGACCCATTCTTCTGGGTTTGCTATCATTGACATATAGTTGGGGATGAACCTGCTTTGAGCAGGGGTTGGACTAAATGATCTCCTGAAGTCCCTTCCAACCTTAATTTTCTATGATTCTTTGACATCATCACTATTATTTCCTGTCTTCAGAGATGGCAGAATCCAAGATGCATAATTGAGAAGGCAGTCCCTGCAGGGTCTTTTCATATTTGTGCACCCATGCAGGACTGGCCCCAGTATTGTCTTCAGACTGGGAAGCAGTTTAGAATTTTATAGGACAGGGGTCATTTACCTGGCCAATGGATCCGTTTGATTTGACCTGTGGACCTGGGCTTCAGAAGCACTGGGTGGTGAGGGGATTCAGCAGCAGTTGCTTTCCTTGTGCCATCACAGGGAAAAGCAGTGGCAGCAGACATTTTCCCTATGCCAGCAGTGGGCGCCTTGCCTGTGCTAGTGGTGTATGCTTTTCCTGTGCTGGTGACAGGTGCTTTCTCTGTACCGGGGCAAGGAGAAATGATGACAGTGGGCATGGGGAAAAGTGGCGGTGGTTGGCACTTTTCCCATGCCAGCAACAGAAAAAAGTGGCAGTGGTAGGTGTTTTAAAAAATGGCAGCAGCAATTGGGTCCTACTGCCAGTTCACCTATGGCCCAAAATGAATTGGGTCCTCAGCCTTAAAAGGTTGCTAACCACTGGTATAGGGAAATCAAGGATGCGATTAAAACCATCCCGAGTAATTCCAGTGCTTGATGCTGAGCATTTATATGTGGTTAAAATGAAAGACTTTATGAAATTCTGTGTATTTAGGGGAAGAGCATCCATCCATTATTCTCATCTCTCTCATGTTTTTGCCTCGCGTTTTTTCCCTTAGCTTTCATGTTTCAGTTTTAGGCTGTACTATTTATTTGAAATGTTATAACTGATGAGATCAATCAGGACTCTAAAATTCATTATGTTAATCTGCAAAATACTGGGCGTGTCTACTCAAGATGATATGGCGCCGTAGTGTCTGTTGGCAAAAACTATGATGTCACCTCTACGTTGCTGTAGCAACGTACTCCCTCATTATAGCATGTTGCTACGGTGATGTAATGGCCAAAAATAACCATGCGCGGCGGCATGGTGCAGTACCAGCTATTACTGTGCTGTCTTCTAGTACTTCCAAAAGGAAGTACTAAATGACTATGTAGTACCAAAGGTGCTGTATGGCCATGTGTAGATGTGCCCACTGTCTGCTGTTCACCTGAGCGTGACCATCATAGTTTTGGTGGGGGTGGGTTTGCCAAGCACATATTATTTATCACCACTGACTTTGGTCACTAAAGTTTGAATTAGAGTTCTACACAATGAAAGATGAAAAACTAAGGAGATTTAGATGACAATTTGCATGGTGATTTACAGTATGAGCTTTTTAGTTTTCATCATATGGATCATTTTGTTTGTTGAAAATAACGTAGTAAACCTTAAGGCCCAGATGAACATCTTGTGTAAATGGGTTTAGAACCATGGAAATCAGTAGAACAAAATCAATTTATAGGTGTAAATTTACATTAAGTGGCCAAAACATTTCCAGCATAAGGAAAAGTAGACTTGTACAACTTTTAATAGATTACATCTAAAGATTAATAACACATTTCATAGTACTAACTCCTGCATGCTGCCAATGCATATACTTTTTAATGTAATTGCTTTAACCACACTGGGGTAGACCAGCTTCAATTCTTAAAGGAGTATGTACTTCTGTATAAGCTAGTTATATCACTTGCTGTTAAAAGTAACTAAGATATAATAAGTGTGCATGGAGATAAGGTAATGTTTTAATGATATATTTATTTTATGTATATCTCTCTCATCCTTTTCTTTTTACATATCTAGCTTGTTGTATTCTGTCCTTCCACCATCTGTGGCAAATGAGCTGAGACACAAGCGCCCTGTGCCTGCTAAGCGGTATGACAATGTGACCATTCTGTTTAGTGGCATTGTTGGATTTAATGCATTCTGCAGTAAACATGCCTCTGGAGAAGGAGCCATGAAAATTGTTAATCTTTTAAACGATCTGTATACCAGATTTGATATTCTGACCGATTCACGAAGGAATCCATTTGTTTATAAGGTAAACATGAGATTTTTTTTTTTTCATTACCTTAGTGTGGAATTTGGTCTTTGCTATTATGTTGCTGTAATTGAATGCCATAAATTAACATAATTTCTCTGTCATCCTTTGTGTTTCGGACACTTTTAGAAACTTGATTTGGATTTTGTTCTTGTGGAGGAAAAGAACACGGACTTGTTTTAGCAACATACAGGGCTGCAGAAATGTATTTATAGTCCTGCACTTGGAAATGACTGTGTCCATGTAATACAATCTGTCTTCTGTTGTTGTCTTCTTAACAGTAGAGTTAGAGAGATAAGGTAGAAGAAGCATCTATTCTGTAATTGATATACCACCCAATTTAAAGATAGTCTATATATTGTCAGGGTTGTTTAAGGAACATGGAGAAACCAGAGGGCTAAGTTTATGGCCCTTACAGCACACGACTGGATTGGATTTGGTGTTTTCTTGTACCAGTCCAGAGAGAACCCAGTGAAAGATTTTAACTGCAGGAGACACAATTCTTCCCAGCCTCTCCCTGGAACCATTATAGATCACGCTCTGATACCCTTTCTCTGACTAATTAAGGTCTTAAAATGACCCTGCTTGTGAAGTGAGATGCAGCTCAGCCTCAATGAGGATATGAGTTTGAGAACTTACGTGTTTCCTATAGATTGGGGTATATAAGTTGGGTTCATTGTCATAACCATGCATTACAGACTCTCTTCATAAATCCCCACTGTTGTTGCATCTGTGTGCAATCCTGAAGATGTAAACCAGTCATAAAACCTTTACGTTTTCCTGGTATATTGCACTCTTCTATCAAAAAGGTTATTACTGAAGAGTTAAATTACCTGGTGTTATGTATTTAAAGAATCATGGTTTTTAATTTCTGAATTTGTGAGTGAGCACTGAGGTCTGGATTTGTAGCCAGGACTCTGAATGCCTATATGCCTTCTTACAAGAGGAGGCTAAGTAATGATCTATTGGCATATTCAAAGTATATGCCAAGTGAAAAAATATCAGTAAGTTTGGAGACAGAATACAGTTATAATGGGCACGTCTACACGTTGCTGGATGACAACATTGCTACAGCTCTGTCCTTTAGTACTTCCTTTTGGACATACTAAAGCATGGCACAGTATGGGCTGGTACTGTGCTGTGCATGCCACGCATGGGTAAATTTCCCAGCTACATTGCCATAGTGGCATGCTATATGGGGGGAGCACACCACTGCAGCGATGTAGCTGGTGATCACTTGTAGACCCATGTGATCACTATGTTGCTGTAGTGTGTGCCATATGGCAATATGTAGATGCACCCAATGTCCAACACCACCTCCCACCTTATCAAGTCTAGAAGTACTTTGATGAACCAATCCAAATATTTTCTGAGTTAGAAAAATTCTGCAAGTACTGGTTCTGGACCAGTCAAGTGAAAGGTATATAATTTTTTCTGGGCAATAACCAGAAGATGTTTTTATGTCCTGAAGTTGAAAAAGGAATCAACACTGTACACACACAGCTGCATTTTTATTGAAAACCCAGAAAAAGTGATTCAGGTGCGCATAATCATAATAAGGTTTTAGTGTATGTCCTTTTCAGCATATACTCTACTTTTTAATCACAAACAATGGAACAAGGCAAATAAGATAAATGCAAGTTGAGGAAGAAAATATTTGCAATGACAGACAATCTAGAAAGAATCTTATCAGGGCTAGCTTTCTGAAACACAAGACAATAAAATAACTTAGAAATATTTGTTTTGATAGGTGGAGACTGTTGGAGACAAATATATGACAGTGAGTGGTCTACCAGAGCCGTGCATTCACCATGCACGATCTATTTGTCACCTAGCACTGGATATGATGGAAATAGCAGGCCAGGTTCAGGTAGATGGAGAGCCGGTACAGGTTAGTAATTGTCTTGGTTTGAATAAAGAACCCGCTGCTGCAATATTCAAAACTCAGCCTCTGCAAGCTTTTATTATTGATCTTTGCAGTGCTGTAAAGAGCCATGGACATTATGAGAAGTGCAATGAATATCCGTGGCCATATGAGAGAGTGCGTGTAGCTCCTCAGCTCCCAAGGCAAAATATAATTCCTGATATTAACAATGTCAGGTCCTTAAACTTGTTTGCCATTGATTTTAGTGCATGCCCCACCTGCCCATCTGAATGCTGATTTGCATCATCCTGTGTCACAGTGGACTGAATAAATCCATTTGATTATGAATCATATCTGTTAAGCATCATTGGAAATTATTTCATTCTAGAGAAACTTGTGTTTCTGTAGTCATTTTTGGAAATGGATAATGACAACTTTCTGCAGTACTAGAAGTTACCTGCATTGTGTTATTTAGTATATTTTTACAGAATTGGAGAGCAAAAAAACCTTGAGGACAAAATAACCAAACCACCTGATAAATGAATGGCTTTGTTTCTGGCCTTACCTTTGCGTTTCACTGTACTTTGGGGCACAGAATTGGAGAATGTCTTATCTGATGCTGTTCAGTAATTGACTCATGTAAACTGTAAAAGGACTTTCACTGAATTCACATATTTAAATATGAGAGAGAGATCCTCAAAACCCCAACCAAACTCCTTATGTAGTAGGTGCTTACATTTTCTGTAGAAAAAGTTCCCTGAATGCCTTACTTCTGCACATGCCTTGAACTGCTTTTATCTGGCTTGGCTGATGAGCTTGTCTACATTATAAAATCTACCAGGAAACCACAGACCAAGTATTCCTCTGCCAAAGTTCCACGAGAGACCCAGTCAGGTTGGGGTGGTCAGACTACCTCATCCATAAAATACTGTAGCCGTAGTCACTTGAGTTAAATGGCACAGCCAGAGGAAATAATGCTTCCTTTTAAACAATAGGTCAGTAACTATGGCCTCATCCACATTGTGGGACACCTGAGTTTAATTCCTGCCTCTGCCTGAGATGATATGAATCAACAGTCCTCACCTCATAGAAGATGACCCTAACTACCGTGATATAAATAGGTCTAGGGTTAGGGGGAGGTACTATCACTGTGACCTCCTCCAGCCATGTTATAAAAGAACAGTGTCACTTATGCTGTTGTTTTTAAATGAAGAGTCACTCCTGTTCCATTTTTTAAAGGGATGACTTAGATGCCTATCTTTTAGAGAAGATTCCTAATTGTGATTCCCAGTCTGACATGGGCACCATTGTGCCACCCACAGTTCAGATCAGAAAATCATCTTCTGGCCTATATCAGATTCCCAGTCTGACATAGATACCACCCTACCACCTGCATCTGAGCCCCAGGCAAAAATGGGATTTTAAACACAACTTTTCATCAGTATTCCCAGTTGGTTTCCTGAGGTGCCTTCCTGTTTGTCATACTATCTTCTGTGAATTCTGTTCCAAGGTATCCAACTCTTCCTATATGAAAGGCTGTAGATTCCACTGGCACTTAGAAGTTCAGTGTTGTAACATTCAGCATCTTAGGTCAGGTACAGATATTACACTTTTACTGGTATAAGTGATCGGAAACTGGTCTATATCTGTAGCAGGACAGAGGTTCAACACACAAAACTAATCTGTACCTGTAACAGAACAGAAGTTTGGCATACATGGACTGGTTTAAAAATAGCGGGACCCGAGCTCAGATTTGTCGTGTCCCCCCCCCCCCCCCCCCCCGGGTGCATCAAATGCTGAATATGTGCTTTGTTCACTATTGATCTAAACTACAGTACTTCACTTACAGAAAACAGCATAATTTAGATGGAGTCTGCCTCAGGTTTTTTGAATGTCTGTACCTAGGCATAGTACCTAAGTCTCATTGTACTCCTTTCTTCATAGCACTAGTGAGAAGCATCTTTGTTTATAAAGACATCTATGTGGGAGCTGAGCCTTAAAACGAAAAAAAATGCTGGTAGGGTCTCTTAAGTGTGTATAACTCAGATCACTTTCAGCCTTTTCTATTACTGAAGGTAATCATTATATTTCGCAGCATATAGTAAAATAAAAGGTTCAGATGTTCCATAAACAGGAACTCCTGCTGGCTCATTTTCAAATTGTGTAAATTTGCACTTTGAGCTAGTTGAGTTACAGTATAGGAACCAGGCTTTGATTAAAATGCCATAAAATAAATATAAGAGAGTTTTATTTCTTTCCATTTTCAAATTACTTTGTTTATTGTATCATGGAAAATGACATGTTCATTTTTTCTGTAATACAGTATATTGTACTATAATCTGTAGTGAAAAATATTGCATAATGTGTTCTGCTTAATTTAATAATACCTTAATTTGATCAAAGTAGGAACTAGTTATATTATCTAGTGCGATTAATTTGGATTACTTTAAGAAGGAATTGGTGAATAATTCAGCCATTGGTTACAGAAAGTGACTGTTTGCCCAGGTTTCCGTTGACTTCATTAAAGCTGCTAATGACTTACACCTGTCAATCCATAAACAGCATCATACTAGGGCTATGCAAAACTTTGCTTGCTGATTTGATTTGGTGGAGATTCATCCCAATTTGGTGGCTGAATCTCTGAATCCGAATCAAATCTGGAGACCCTTTAATCTCTCCAAATCAAATTGAAACCCTCTGAATTGATTCAGAGAGATTCAATGATTTGGACATAGTCACTGCTTTTAAATGCTTTTTCTACATACCTCAAGGTACCAGGCGGCTCGTGAGCGCTGTCATGTTGGGGCGGATGGAGCATCCCGTCTCCAACGTGCTCGGCAGCAGACCTGGAAGTGGACCAGGAGCACTTGTTCCACTTCCAGGTCTGCTCCTGAGCATGCAGAGATGCCCCCCGCGCTCCTTTGGGACGCTCCATCCATCCCACCATCTCAATGTTCACAGGCTACACCTGGTACTTTGAGGTATGTAGAAAAAACATTTAAAACTCTGTATGTGGCCGAATTGCTGATTCTCTGAATCAGCATTGAATCTTCAGATTCAGATTTGGCTGAATCGAATTGGGCAGTGATTTGAATCATTGAATTGAATCACTGTTCCTGATTCGGGTCAAATCCGAATCGAATGCGGCCCGTTTTGCACGCCCCTGCATCATACCCATAGTTACTAAAGACAGAGGTAGTTCTAAATGAGATTGAAATAAAGCGATCTCACAGATAGGACATTGGCTGCTTCCGTCAGCCAATCAGAGTGCAAATAAAGCATTATGGACAGACAGATAGATTTAGGCTTTTATAATATTAGAATTGTGAATTGACCAAATCAGCTGTTCAGAATGGACAGTACTTTGCAATTACTGAGCATAGGTGTAAATAACAACACATGGTGTTGCCCTGAGGGGTCAGGCCAATGCTCAGGATCTCAATATTGCGCTGTTAGACAGGTGGGCGTGGTGTATAATTGCACATATACAAAACACACAAAAATCAATTAGGTGCATACACACACACACACACTACCAGCTCAGGCACATACACAGGCAAACCAGCCTAGGTTCATGAATACTTATCACCAATTCAAGCACATACACTACACACCCCAAAAGTTAGAGACAGATGACTAATTCATATATCATGCACACAATGCCATATTTATATACATATATACACACATATACATACATACATACATATATATATATATACACACACACACACACACACACACACACACACATATATACATACACACACACACACACGCACACACTCACACTAGCAACTCAGATACACACATGTTCAAAATAACCAGTCTAGGTTCATGCACACCTATCACCAGTTTAAGCCCATACACGCTACACACACCAAATTTAGACAGAATCAGTTACCAGTTACCAACACCTACACATCCAATACACATACGTGGATTACTAATTCATATACCACACACACAATGATATCTGTATATGTGTATTCACTAATTTATGCACATACCACCCATCTACGCATACACACAAGTGAGTTCCTAAGTTGGGTGTTGTAATGTGTACGTATGTATGTGCTTGGTGTACTTGGGGAAAGGTTAAGGTAAGAAAGTAGAAGTGTAGGGAGTTAAAATTACCAGGACTGGGATTAGAACCGGTAGATTACAGGGGCCTGGGCTGAAGAACTGAGGATCTGGGGTAACTTTAGGTTAATTGATCTTAATTGATTAAAAGACAATGCCCAAAGCCTGTAGAATAGGGAAGCATGCCAGCACAGAGGCTGAGACTGGAGCCAGAGCTACGGGGGAGCTGAAAAGATAGGTGGGGAGAGGGGAAAATGAGACTAAGGGAAAGTGTGGGTGTTAAAGAGGGGCTCTGGGCGTGGGGAGCCAGAGGATGGTTCTAGGGCAGCTAGAGAAGTTGCAGGGAGTGGCAGTAGGTGCTGGAAGCTAGAGAAAGTCTTCATCTGCTGGAGAAAACTGTAGGACAGCTAGGAGGAGCTGGGAAGCTGTAGATTGGGGCTGAGGATTACAGAAGGTGCGGGGGAAGCCTGAAAACAGTGTCGGACAGCAGAAAATCACAGGAAAAGCAGCAGGCGGCAGGGCAGCAGGAAAGCAGAGAAAGGCAGCAGAAAGTCGCAGGGAAAAGGCAGTAGGAGCAGGGGAGGCTGACAGGTGGCAGAAAAGGGGAGATGGAATTGTGAGGAGATTGGGAAACTAGCAGAAAGGATGGGGACTGGAGCTGAGAGAGAGAGAATGAGGCTGGAATTTAAGATAGGGAAGGGACTGGGGTTCAGTAAAACATGACCCAACTCAGGGTTGCAAATGACAGTGGTTTTATTGAACAGGGGAGATGGTGACACAATGTCATCACGGGGGCACAGAAGGGAATTGGTGAGTTTTTATTCACCAAGGCGCCCCTGGGGGTTACAAGAAATAATGGCCACAAGCTAGCACAGAGCAGATTTAGATTGGACATTAGGAAGAACTTCTTCACAGTTCGAGTGGCCAGGGTCTGGAACAGGCTCCCAAGGGAGGTGGTGCTCTCCCCTACCCTGGGGGTCTTCAAGAGGAGGTTAGATAAGCATCTAGCTGGGGTCATCTGGACCCAGCGCTCTTTCCTGCCTATGCAGGGGGTCGGACTCGATGATTTATTGAGGTCCCTTCTGACCCTAACATCTATGAATGTCTTATTGGCGTGTGTGTGTGTGTGTGTGTGTGTGTGTGTGTGTGTGTGTGTGCGCGCGCACACACACACACACACACACACACTATGGCAGCAGGGGTTGGAGACACTTGCTGCAGGGGCTGAAGTCCACTGAAGTCCAGGAGGAGAGAGAGTCCAAATTGTAGGAGGAGGTGTGCAGGTAATATCTACCTATCCAGGCTGGAAGGGGGTCCTTGTCTGGTAGGTGTTGTCCAGAGGGGGGTTGCCGGCAGGGCCTCTTGGTGGATAGGTGATGTGGCATGGTGCTGGTCCAGATAAAGAGGGCGTCCCACTTGGTCTGTCTTTACTGCCCCTTTTTATAGAGGCAAACTTTGGTTCCTGGATGAATCGGCGCGAGGTGATGGCCCAGTCATTACAGGCCTTTTAGTAGAGGTCTGCTACCGTTGTATTTCAGTCGTTCCCAATCATTCTCATTCATCGAGGAACCAATTTACATGGGAGGGGTATGTGACTCATACAGTTGCAACATGGAATGCCCAGGCAGAGGACAGAAGATGGAGGCTTGACATAAAATGGAAACTTGACATGACTTTGGTTCACCTACAAACACAGGCCTAAACCATACAATATCCATATGAAACAATAAAAGTCGATACGAAAATGATAATAATACAATATACAGCAGTTAGAATCAATACAAACCAAATAATAATACAATATAAAACAGTGGATATCCCAAACCAAAAACTTGCTACCAAAATAAAAATCTTTAAAGCTTATCCCAAGTCTGAGCTCACTTTTATACTTATCTATAGGGAATAGAGAGGGACAGAAAAGGTCAGAAATGGTTGGGGAAGGGGAGGGAATGCATTTTAAAATAAATACAAAAAAAAGAGAAAAAACTAGGGGGGGGGGAGGGGGGGGTTGCTACAATGGTATAGTGAGTAACCGAGGCAGATATCTCAGAATTATAGTATAAAATGGCTGTTACACATACTGAGTCTGAATCTTCAAGATAATAAACTGATAAAGAACTAACAAAATATTGTCTTTTTCTTTTTAAAGATAACAATAGGCATTCATACTGGGGAGGTGGTTACCGGTGTCATTGGCCAAAGGATGCCACGTTACTGTCTCTTTGGAAACACTGTTAATCTGACAAGCAGAACAGAAACGACTGGAGAAAAGGGAAAGATCAATGTCTCTGAGTATACCTACAGGTGAGATGTTGAGAAACCCTTATGGATGATAATTTCAAAGGAAAAATGTTTTCAATATGATTTAAGAAAAAAAATATAGGTGATAACGTCAGGCCCTTGTCAGCATGTTACATCACATGATTTTTGAGAATTGTTGTGATAGACTGTATTGTAAATCACTATTTCCATAGGAAAGAATGAAGTACAAGCTCAAGAATTTGTATGAAGACATGATAATAGCCTTGAGATGCAAGCTATCAGTGTCTTCAGTGTATAATATTATTTTTGTTTTTAATTCCAGGTGTCTTATGACACCAGAAAATTCAGATCCTCAATTTCACCTGGAACACAGAGGTCCAGTTTCCATGAAGGGAAAAAAAGAACCAATGCAGGTTTGGTTTCTGTCCAGAAAGAGTACAGAGACAGAGGTATGACTAACCAAAGGGTAATTCTTTTTTAAACCAAGGCATAAATAAAACAAGTTTTAAATCTAAACCACAAAGAACTATTTGGTTTTGCAAAACTGAATCTTCCCTACAAGAAATAAACCCTTTTGTAAATATTTTATTACATTAATGTATTTACTACCTTGACAGCAGATTAAAGGGCTTGATTATTGGTCTTTGGTGTTTATGCCTCCCCCTTCCCCCCACCAAAAAAAAACAAAAAAGCTTTTGTATTATAAAAAGTTCTTGAGGGGCTTGCCAAGTGTTTAAATATTTATTTCTCTCTACAGATTTTTCTGCTATATTAGACTTTGTAATATACAGTACATCTCTGTTTAACTGATGTGGAAAGTTAGTGCCATTTGAAAACTTATCATTTGTTTCCCTGCAGTGAGTGAAATATTGCAGTCTTTTAAATCTTAGTCACCAGTTATAACTAACTATGCCTCTGCAGAGGCTCCCTGCTGATACGAGTGGGACTCTGTGCTAGCACAGGGATCTGCCTTCATGGAGGCTGTTGCATGATAGATGCCTTAACTAAGGGAAATACAGGGTCAAATTATGTAAAAGAGTTTAAGGAACCATCTATACTTCTCTCCATTCATTGCCCAGGAGCACTTACTTCCAGTCCATATAGGCCAGCTCCCAAAAATAAGGCATTGTAGCTGCTTACAAGGGCCCCAAGTGCATGTCCAATGCTAGCCAAGATCTCCGTCTCAAAGAAGCTTATTGGCATGCTCTTGGGGCAGCTCTATATTGGCTACATAGTGTGATTTCTGGAATCTGGAACAAGTGGAGCAAGAGTGAGCATGTGTACTCTGCTTTGTCATGATAATCCTGGGTGCAGTACAGAGGCAATGAAGACATGTCTTATATGACTTGGGAACCTGAGTCCCATTTTCAAAAATGATGGGGTAAAACTTTCAAAGGAAATAATTTAGCATCTCAGCTTAATTTTAGTTTTCAGAAGTGACTTAGGCCTTTTGCAGCCAAAGGCTCATTCTCTGCCTATGGTTCTAAGAGTTTGAGTATACAAATAAGGCTGCATACGCACGTTCAGATGATCTGAGAGAGTTCTTCCAGTTTTTTTTTCCTGATAGAAAAACTTACCAGAGGCTCTTGAAGAGACATTGAATGCTATGCCCCTGAAGAGCAAAGAGCTTGCAGTGCTGACTCTGCACAGCCAGGAGGGATGCCTGTGTACACATCACAACATGCTCTGCCAGCTCCCTCATTCTGCGTGGAGATGGAGTGGCAACAGTGCATGGTGGAGGAGGGGGAAAGCAAAGTACCCTGAGATGCTGGTGGACTGTGTTGATTCTCTCAGAAGAGAATGTATATAGACATTTGCTGTCCCAGGAGAAACTCTTCCATGAGTGATTTAACCCTGGTGTTCCCAGGTCACTTTTCTTCCAGAGCAGCCATTTTTTCTCTGGGAGAAAAATCCTGAACATCTCTACAGTCATGTTTTCTCATGGGGCAGCAGCAAGTCTCCCAAGTGAAAGTGAATACAGTAAAAGCTGCCTTAACCAGCACCTTACAAGCTGGCATGCTCTATTAACTGGCATGCTGGCTTGTAAGGTAAAAGCAAAACTGGAAGTGCCCACTGTGGCACTTCCAGTTTTACTAACCCCCATGGCCTGGGGCAAAGCAGCCTGCGCTGCCGAGCCCCCATGGCCCGGCTGCGTGGGGCCCACCTCCCTGTCCCTCGGGGACCCGCAGAAGGGTCAGCGATATGGTGGGAGAAGCAATGGCCCAAACAGGCAGATGCTTGTTTGGGCCTCTCAATTAACCAGCATATTTTGTTATCCAGCACCCCCCATTCCCCATGGGTGCCAAATAACAAAGTTTTTGCTATATATGTATGTGGCCCAAATGACTATAAAAAAAATCCAGACTCACTTATTCACATACGCATTTTAGAAAATTTTAAACCACAATTATAGCTAGAGGTAAGTGGCTTAGCAGCATAAACTGTATTTTTTTTAAAGTGAGTCAGGCTCTCAGGAGTCTTAAGTATATGGGTACATGAACAAGTTACTGTGAGGTAAGCTTGGGTGTCAATGTACGTATGTCAGCAACTCCAAGATAACTGCCTGTGTGTATGTTCTGATGCCATTGAAAGTGCGAGATAGGTTAGCACTCGGTGCAAATGGGGTAAGCTAACTTACTCTTATTGTGGGAGTAAAAACATGCACATGTGGTGTTACCATGAATAGTTGAAATGCTTTAAGTTCACACCCTTGTTCTCCTCTCAGTAAATGTACAGGCATACAAACTCCTGAGAGCCCAGTTCAGGCAGTTTAGAAAATTTTAACCACAATTATTACTGCAGGTATATGAATAAGTGAACATTGACTTTTCGATGGTAGCTACTACATATTTCTTAGCCTAGTACATTAAAATCAGGAGACACTATATTTTATCTCAGAAAAATGTATATGTATATTCTGTAACATATATTGTTACTTTCATTAATATTGTGTGACATCTTTGGATAATAATTTTCTAATTATATTTTTAATCAGATATAAAGTCATTGTATATTTTTACATAGCTTGCTTTCACTTTTAAAATCTGACTATGGCTCTCAAGGTGCCTTAAAATGTATTACTAACATTTCCTACAGCATAAACAATAGAGCACCTTTTTGAAAGGGCGCATGCTATTTTTAAATGTAATATTAGAGTGCAGTGCATAGTCAGATTGGTACTGTACTTGTAGCCTATGCAGGTATTTAAAAACTTTTTCAATTTTAAAAGGTTCACAGAACAAGTCTACAGATTAATATTAGTAATATTTAGCATTTATATAACTATTGTCATTTACAAGGTATTTTACAAACATCAGTGTATTCTAATCCTGTTTTCCAGAGGGCAAAAAAAAAAAATATATACTCTGCCTAATAAAATATACTTATCCGGAGTTGCATCTGCTCTGAAAATATTCTGAATATGTTATCTAAAATGTTTCAGGTCTGGTTCCCAAACATCAAGGCACCAAAAATTAAAGGCTGCCTTTGACAATATGTCAAGTTACTTAGAGCCATAGAGAGAGTCAGAGAGAAGATTAGAACCTGTGGACAGAATAACTCCCATATAAATGCTCTTTTTGGCACTTGCAAGTCCATGTGTAATAGAAGTGCTGAGTGTGTGTGTCCACATGGGTACTGAGTGTAAGCAGTACATGCCTGCCCTGGGCCAGTTTAAATCATTAAATTGTACCCAGCAAAAACTTATGACCAGAGCCTCTCTCGTATTTACTGGCACTTGCCTCAGGGTATTAACCCCCCTTCATTCACAGAAGGTCTGAATCTACATGTTTCTGACTTCCCAGCACAGTGCCCCAGCCAGGCTTCAAGTTAGGCATTAAGCCCACTCCAGTCCTCCTCTTGAAGCTGCCCCCCTAGGCAGCTGAGAGATGGATATATGAGGGACCAGGAAAAAGAGAGCAAGATAGAGGGTGTGTGGCTCATTGAGAGTTGCATCCCTGGAAGGGAGAAGGTCTTAGGTTCTAGTCTGGACCCTTGCTCCCAGTGGGGTAGAAATTACCTCACTGCTCTGCACTGAATACTGAATGCTCCGTGGTGAAGCTGTGGCTGAGAGGAGCCTAGGACCTGTGTGTCCCACTTCCTGCATGCATACTCTAACCATGAAGCTATTAGGCTAAAACAGTGCAGGACCCTCCTCTTCCTTCTCAGACCCACTAGCTATGGGGTTTTACCCAGCTACAATTTCAGGACTTACACTCTCTCATGTATGCACATATGGGGCATGTACCTGTCCAGCAAAAGCATAACTTACTCACATACATGGTAGCAATATGGACTCCCCCTTGCTTTAGCATTTTCTCTGACTATAGATGCTTCCATAAGGACATAACATAAAAAAGTGCCATACTGAATTAGACCAGTGGTCCATCTATCCCAGGGGTACTCAACCTCTAGCCCATGGACCAAATGTGGCTTGTGGGGGCCATAGGTATCCAGCCTGCGGGGCTCCCCATAAATCAGGAAATGTGGTAGTGACGGGAGTGGTAGTGGTAAATATAGCTAACCACCCCTGCTGCCAAATTCACAAACCCCAAACCATGCAGTGGGCTGGGACTGGGTCATGCCACCTCCCCTCCTCTACTGCAGCTGGATGGGGCCAGGCCAGGCCAGGGCCCTCCCACTGGGTTGGATTGGGCTGGGCCATGTCCCCTCCCCACCTGCAGGGCTGGCTTAGTCTTGGCCAGAATCTTCCCCCTGTGGGGCCAGATTTGGGCTGGGCCACACTTCTTTCCCCTGGAGGGCTATGTTGAAGCCAAGCAGCCCCCTGCCCCACTCTGCACAGCTGGATTGGGCCCTGTTGTGACCTCCCCATGGCAGATTGAGACCGCCAGTTGGATCCAGCCCGCAGGCAGCTTGGGCACTACTCATCTGGTTTGCCAGCCAGAAAGGTTGAGCACCACTGATCTAGCCCTTTATGCTGTTTCCAACAGAGGCAGTAAGAGATGATTTAGAGGGAGAATATATCAACAGGATATATAAGTCTAAAGTGATCTATCCCCTGTCCATACCCTCTCTGGCATCCACCAGCATTGGTTTAAGATTGTCAGATGGTACATTCCTGACTGTTCTGCATAAACAGATAGGGGCATTCTGGGATTGGTTTGTGCTTTGTTTATTTTGTGGATGACCCAGGCTTAAGAGGAGCCTCCCATAGTCAGGTTCTAATAGGAGCCAGAGCTGGATAGCGATCAGGGGAGCATTGGCACATCTTTTAATAGAGGATTATCTTTCTGCACACAAAGGGGCTGATACCAGGCTATCTTTTCATTTGCAATACCAAAGTTACAGCGAAAAATATCAAACCTATTTTGTTACTACATTGATTCTCAGTCTTATTGCTTCAAAGAAAATTCCTCACTTCTTAAACTTTCCTTACATGCACTCAAGGAAATAAAGCAAGATGCTTACTGAACTGGGGGAAGAGGAAGAAGACACTGGATAGGGTGCAATACTGTTTCCAACCAGCTGGTCTGGCAGTAATGATGGTTTGTGGGTATTACTTCACTTTACATTTCTCATTTGGCCATCTATCCAAACCCAGAATCGTATTCACTTTCCTTCAAATTCTCATTCAGTTTTTTTTGCTTCTGCTTTTGCTCTTGTCTTTCTACTGTGAGTGCATGTCAAGCCTCTTGTTCTTTTGGTGAATCATGTGACCCTTCTCATATTCCAAATATTGAATAATACTTAATGGCATTTAGCATTGTTTGTACCCTAGCTAACCATATTCATCTGCCTCACATGCTGTCTTCATTTTCATCTCTGCAGTGTAGTGGTAGTTTTATATATTCTGAGTACTTGTGTGAATACACACCATATCTGGAAAGGCAAAAGTTTCATTTGATAGAAAGAATGATTAATCCAGATCACTAATTTATGAGAAATTTTCTGTTAATGTCCATTATTTTTTCAATCTGCCCTCATAGTGCATTCCAGTTGCTTCTGGGAATACTACTTGTTGCACTGTGCCAGTTACTCATCAGAAAACAGTGTCTCTTTTGATGTTGTTATACAGTTTCCTTCTGTAGATAATACATTTACATTTTGTATATTGAAAATAAGAGGTCTTTGCCTAACATTGCAATTTGAATTATGTGTAAAGGTACTTTTACTCAAATGCTGTTCACTTACAATGTATTTCTTATTTTTTCATATTAATTACATGCAGCTAACTTGTGCAAATAGATTACTGGACAGTTTTGTGCCATCTGTATTGTTTTGGTTCTTTCCAGTAGAACCCCTCTGAAAATGAAAGGTTTCTTGCTGAGACATAGCTGTTAGGCAAAGCCTTTTGGTATGGTCTTGTTAATTTTCAGAAATGATGTTGTATTATTCTTTACTGAATATTTTAATATTCTGGACAACCTGTCAAGAATTATTAAATCAGCTTCAAAGTGCATTGAATTCCTGTATACGTCCATTTTCAGCCCACCAACGTTTTCTGAATATTAGCTGTATAAAACTAATAAGATAGTACAGTGCAATTACTTTTGTGTATAAAAAAGTTTGTCTATATCGAGTATATCTATCTTACCAGCACAAAATATATATGTATAAATGTTTCATGTCAACATGTAGAAGAATTTCAATAAATTATTTTTTCCACCAATCTTTAGAAAGTTTGCTTTTTCAATAAAAATGTATCTGGATATTGCAAGTAGCATAATAGGAGTACTCTTTTAATTGTCTCATACTGAATAGATGCTTAAATTTATTTTTTGAACTGTGCTTCTGATCCTCAAGAATGTGGCTACCTATAGACATGTTGATTTGCATTCTAATTAGAACACGTTCTAATTAGAATGCTCCAGTATCACCTTATTATCACGTGTATTAAGCACCCCAAAGTTTTAAAATGGCTGCAGGGGTGCTTTAACCAAAGCTCATTGAATGAACGTTAAAGTGCCCCCACGTCCATTTTAAAACACGGGTGGCTTAATACATGTGACAGTGAGCTGTTTTAATTAGAGCAGCTCTCAGGGAACCATTCTAATTAAAATGGCACCTCCCCACCCCTGAGCATGTGTATAGTCACCCTGTCATTTCGTGAGTACAGGCAGAGGTGTAATAGGGCATCTCCATGCTCTGGGTAGCAGCAGCTCACTGGGCAGCACCAGTTGCTTTGCTGGCACTGGCAGCAGGTATTTTGGGGGCCCCTTCCAAAGATAGTGCTGCACTAATTGCCTTCCTTCAGTTATATTTTCAGAAATTCACCCATATGTAATTAGTTACAAGATCAGGACCTTAGGGTAATGTAGGCCTCAAAATGGATGTTTTATTTTTACTCAACATGGTAACAAAGTAGATGAAGACACAAAATTTCATGCACAGTTTCTTTTGACACATTGAAACAAAAAATAGCAAACAAAAACTACATTTAGGGACAGTTTAATTTTGTTACAAAACAAAACCCATCCTCATAAAATGATGCAAATGGTGAAGTTAAGTAGACGGAGATGCATTGCTTTCCAACTTCAAATTGGATACAATGGTGGTTACAGAGAGAGGCCATGGAACCATGTTATCAAGGGCCCTGGGCCTCCCCATAGATCTGGAAATTTAGTGGAGTGGTAAGCAGTGGCAGGGTTAATTATTGCAGTTCCAAGGCCAGTTAGCATTGCTGCTACTCATACTGCTGCCAAATTTTCAGACCTGTGAGGAAGCCTGTGAACCGTGTCTGAAGTGTGGAGTTATATCATCTGGCCTTCCGGGCCCCAAATTTTGGGATGCAGCAGCAGCAATTAACACTGACAGTGCCAAATTCCAAGCCGGCAGGCCAGATGTCAGAGCTTAACACACTGGATCCAGGATGCAGACCACATTACTCATCCAGTCTATGAGGTCAGAGATTTGGACTTTGCTGGTCTGTAACACTATTAACACTGTCGGTAACACATATCAGTGCCATTGTTTGTATCCCCAGCAAACATCCAAATGCAGTATGCACTCCAGCTTTATTAGAATTGCACCCAAGCCACAAACCTTAATGGTAACCTCAGCGGTATTAAGGTGAAGTGTCTTCTGAAAGCCTGTTATTTGTGACAGATGCACTGATATGTCAGTATAATAGATCTAACAGAAAATAATGTTATTATTGAAGTGTTCTCAGAGTGCAAGTTGGATGAAGTTGGGGTACTGTGCAGTTAGTGCTCAAAATTTAGGATCTACATTTTGTTGTCTACCCATTTCAAAGGATTAAAGGTCCTGTTAAACTAAACTCTGTAACTTAACCAACCTCCATCTGCATCATGCTAATAGCGTGTATATATAGTTTGGGTTTTTTTATCCCAAGGGAATCTTTTAAATTTAGGCACCGAACTACTTCAGTTACTAAAATAGGCCTTAAATGTTTCTCTCAATTACTAAAACTATACTTAAATACTTTTGTTAGATCCGATTGTAAACCTATTTGGGTATTAGTTCCTTTCCCTGTATTCAATAGCCTCTTTAATATAAGAGTTTTCAATTTAAAGTGATTTAAGTCCCCCCGCCCCCCAGCTGAAAAGACATTGAAGCAGCAGCAAAAGTAGCCATGTCTGTTTCAAGAACATTATCATTTATCTTAGAATTCAAATATAAAATAAATGTAGGAGGAGAAAAAGGAAGAAAAAAGTCTGCTGTAGAAAAGGAACCTAACAGTATATGTCTTGTCAAGGATCATGCTAGAGAGTGCCACAGTTAAGCACCTGCTGCACCCATGTTACATAGTAAAACATGTCTCTTAGCTGCCTTAGGTGAGTGACACTGAGATAAATGTTGTCTCAGGCATATTTTTTGGCAGGCACCCAGTGCCACACTATAATGGTTACATTACATTCCTTTCAGCATGTAATGTACTGTCTTTCTCTTAAGTGGTCATTTGAAAGTGGGCATGCCTTCAATGACATGCCTTCAATGCTTGTATGCTTAGTTGTTTTTTAATTTCTGTAGGTCGAATGTCACAACTCTTATTGAAGAAAAACACATGGAAATTAATTTGGCCCTGTGTGATTTTTCTCAAATGAGGCTGCCTTTATAAAGGATACGGTCTACTGTCTTCCAGTTGGCACTGCCTCTGGCTTGCACTGTGGGAACCCGATTACTTTGGCTACTGTTAAACTTATTGTGATCCATGTGCTTTTATATTTCTTTTGATGTCTTTCCCAGCTTTACTTTGCTGTATCCTGAAACAGGCAGCATGTTGCAGAAATAGAGTGGAGGAGTTAAAATTAAACATGTTCTCCAATATTTTTTTCCAAAACTGATGCTTTTTTGATATTGCTCCAGCTGGATATTTGACAAAAAAGAAGACGTCATTATGTGTAAACTATATTTATATATACATTGAGAGCAGCTGGTCTTTAGAACCACTACAAGTTAAATTTTGAGGCATGTCTGTGCCATCTCAGACTGATAGGGAGCTCTACCCACTTGTTTGTGTTCCAAACACGCCACATGCTGAAAAAATGTGTCTTCATTATGATTACAGCAGGTCTGTGTAGAGCCAGCTCTACTGTAATGAGCACTCTGCAGCTTGATGGCAGCACTGGGGGCACTTTTGGTGCACACCAGAAAAGTAGCATATGCATAGTAAGAATAACCGGCAGGGTTTGTTTTCATAGCTGTGCTCTCTCCTACAGCCCTAAGTGTCTCTCATTTGCTGTTTGAAACCAGGGCCCTCAAAAATCATTAGTTTCTATAGGAGAAGTTGATAACATTGTTTGGTTTCTATTTGTGAGGAAGAACACCAAAAATATTTGCTGTGATAATATGAGCACAGACAATGAATTAAACACTTATTCTTCATTCATAGCTATGTTAACTATATGTTAACAAAATTGTTAACATATATGTGATGTTTCTTGTATAGTGTAGACTTTATTATACAGGGTCTAATGCCAAAGAAATGGAAGATTCTCATTGTTTTTAATGGGTTGTGAAACAGACTTACTGTCAGATCTTACAAATTATCATATGAAGACTTCCAAAATTTGCTGTCCCAGTCTAATTATGGGGCCCGTTGTTAATACACTTTAGGGCTTTTTATTGACCTTCACCATGTACAACCCCATTAAAGGCTGAATTTGGACAGTTATATGTAGGTGAGTATTAGGGGTGTGCAAAGTGGGCCCTACTAGATTCGGATTCAGATTCAATCCAAATCGGGGACAGTGATTCGATTCATTGATTCAAATTGCTGTCCCTGATTCGATTTGGCCGAATCCAAAACTGAAGATTTAATGCTGATTCGGAGAATGAGCGATTCAGGCAAAGACATAGCTTTAAATGCTTTTTCTATGTACCTCGAGTTACCAGTGCAGCTTGTGAATGCCGCGGTGCTGGGGTGGATGGAGCATCCCCCACATGCTCAACGGCGAACCCATGCACTGGAAGTACTTAGGGTCCTCTGCCGGGGAGTACGCTGGGGCCCCCCTGAACGCCCCCCCCC